>NC_083621.1:16690471-16785949 GCF_963584025.1 Labrus mixtus | reverse complement strand
AACAAAACAATTTATAAAGAGGTCAGCGGGCAGAACTGCCATCCCCTGCTTGCAGGTCTCTATCTGTGCTGTGCTGTGACAGAATCTCAGGTCCTGAAATTACTTTTAATGTTGAAATAAAACTTTTTATGAATTGGCGCTTTTCAAAAATAAAGATTGATTGATTGATTGATTTAAATCCCAGAACTGTGACATCATGAATTATAGTAACCAATCAACATGACAGTGAACTCACTACAAAATGTAAAGTGAATGCAGCATTTGCATATTAATAGTGCACTGCTGTTTTTGCACCATTCTCATCCTAACAGAGTTCTGATGAGATCTCTTTGTGCATTTTTTTTCTGCTCATCTTTTGGGAAGAGATATTTTGGAAGCTCCTTTGGGATTGCTCTGTCTCTTCTGCCTGATTTCTCCGTCTCGATCTAGTGTTCCTTTTTGTTTCAGTACCATGTACCATTGAAAGAAGTCGTACTTAAAATCGTCATACAATCTCCCTGTATTTCTCATAACTAACATGCTGTCATAAACTCTACTTATTGGCTCTGGCTGTCACCTAATTACACGCAGCTGCCAGTTGAATCCTAACACCTGCTATCTGAGAACAAACACATGTTGTCTGCCTGCCCAGATGGCTGTCTGGTTACAACACTGGATTTCATGAATAAAGCACTTAAAGAAGAAACAAAAACTAGTAGCTCTGCTTTGAGTTCATGTTTTGAATGCTGTGGAAAAAATACTCAACACTCATAAGCGACTGCTGGCATTAGTATTTCTGGCAGAGTGGTGCTGTTGGCTGTATCCACCATACACAATAGTTTAATCTAAAAACTGAAATTACAGAATGAGGAGCATCTAAATCCTCAAAGGAAGAATGTGTGACATTTTATACATAAATACAGCAGAAATCAAGTTTATCCTATGAGTGAGAAGTGCAAGTCCTTCTGGCTGTGTTGTTGTCGGAGCCAGAAGCACCGCGTTTACATGGTCGGGTCGGCCAGCTCCTCCCCTTGTGTATAAAAGCTGTTTTAGTCAAGGACGAGCGAAAAGAAGACGACCAGACTCACTGCTTATGTGAATTTAATTTAAGCGTTTTTTAGATCATGTCCATCTGTGTCATTTTAAAGATTTATTTTTGGGCTTTTTGTGCCATTAATGGAGAGATAGGACAGTGGATAGAGTCAGAAATCAGGGAGAGAGAGAGAGTGGGGAATGACATGCGGGAAAGGTGGGATTTGAACCTGGGCTGCCTGGAGGACTACAGCCTCCATACATGGACCGCGCGCACTAACCACTGCGCCACTAGTGCCCCATCTGTCTCAATTTATGTGCAAAGTGAAGCTACATGCTAACTAAAGAGCGCTAGCATTAGGTCACAGGCAATTGCAGCTGGAGCCGAGGACAATTTTGTTTGCCGCTTGTGCTAAACTACTCCGTGCGAACTCGAGTGGACGGGGGTTGGAGGTGTGTCCCTGGAGGAGAGCGGTGGCTTTTAGTGTGGCGGAGGTGCTGCCAAACAGCAGTTTGTTTTGGGTCAATGCTGGTACTCAAGAGGGACATCTACTGGATCAGTTGCCCGTTCTTCGTGTGATTTTCTTTCCCTGGCTGTGTGTGTGCAGGAGTTCTTCGACCTCTGGCCTGTTCTGATGGGAGAAGTTCCCCCGTATGATGGACCCAAAACTCCTGACGGCAGGGTGAGGAAATATCAAACACTGTTACTCCAACTGTACTGCTGTTACTTATACCGTTACAGCTCCAGCTAAATCCAGCAATCCTCCCATTGAAGACTGTTATCATTAGTTATCACTGTGTTTCCTCTAGGAAGTCATCTTCTACAAGCTGATTGACTACATCCTTCATGGCAAAGAAGACATCAAAGTCATACCGTAGGTCACGACAGAGATCTAGTACTGTAACTGCCTAGACTTTGTATAAGAAGTGGGCGTAGCTACAGTGACATCACCCAGTGGTTTGTCACTTTGAGCCTTAACTTAGACATTAAAGGTGGTGTTATCCTGTTTTTGTAAAGCTAGAAGGGACCATTTTCCCTTTTCCTGGTGTAAGAAGGGATGCATTCTGAGGCCTGGCCGGGCAGTACGCAGTCATTTTATTAATTTATGAAATCAGAGACATTGTGATCTTGTGTTTTTGCTTCTCTTGTAAACAGAAGTAACTCCTGTTCAAACATGTCACTCCACAATAATCTCACCAGTGTGTATTGAATGATGTTGATGCACTGTTTGCTTCCATCGACTTTACATGACATTTATTCCCCCAGGAAGACGCACACATTTGCATCAACACTAAGTAGGAAAGGAATGATGTGAAGTCATTTTACCTGCAGCTGTTGTTTCAGAAAATATCAGTTAACATGTCATTTTCTGCCTTTTGTTGTTGTTGTTGTTGTTGTTGTTGTGTTTGTCCTTAGGTCTCCTCCTGCAGATCACTGGGTCCTGAGTTCTGGTTTACCCACATATGTAGCAGAGAATGGACTGGTCAGTGTTGGCTTTCCTTGCTTGCTTATTTCAAGTGTGTCGTATTATTTTCTTAGAAATCTCACACACCGTTGTGAAATTGGCTTTAATGCTAAAATCTACTTTGTGTCTCAAGAAGACTCACCCACCATGACTTTATTATCGGGAGGCGTTATGAGTTGAATGCAGCATTTTTTCATGTGTCTCAGTCAGTGACACTGTAATAATGATTCTTCTTAAAGATGACTTTTTTGGGGGGGCTTTTATGCCTTTATTTTAAGGGATAGGACAGTGGCTAGAGAACAAAACTTTAATGAGAGAGCTGAGTGTGCGGTGAGTCGAAGTCGAACCCAGTTTGTCCATTTCAAGGACTATGGCCTTAAACACTACTGTAGGCTATCTAACGCCCCTACAATAATACATTTTTTGAAGATTTGCAAATAAAACACACACAAAATTCGACTTGTAAACTGCACTTTACAAATTGACTTCCCACCGTGATGGTTGGAAGTTAAACGTCCTCTTACAACAACATACAACATGCTAATTTACAACAGTTGCCCCTAGAAGGGCTTTTGTGTAGATAAAAATAAAAACTGTTAAAAAGGAGAAAGAAAGAGTAAACTGGGTGCAGCAGGATACAGTGAAACACACATTTAGCGTTCATACAAACAACTAAAGATGAGTACAAGTCTGTTGCTGAACTAACCACGACTTGGTGGCTCTCTTAAAAGTGTTGAAGTTCGCAGTAAGTGATCCGGTAGTGAGTTCCAGGATTTTACTCCTTTCACAGAAAAAGATGTTTGAGCAAAGGATGTTTTGCAAAATGAACCCACCTGGGGGAGGGGTTACTACCCTCTGTGATGTCATGAAGGGAAAATCTCCAAACGGCCTGTTTGAGCACGCATTTTCTGAAAAGTGGAGCAGGCCAAAGACAGAGAGGCTGGACTTTTCTCGTAATTAGGGGGTTTGTCGACCTGCTAGCGACATATATTAGTGTTAGAAAAACATGGTGAAGTGTATTTATGATAATATGTGACCTTTTAAAGAAGATATTTAAGAGCGGAGACAGATTTTGCAAACTGGAAATCAGCAGGTAGGTCAAAAAGGTCAAGCTTGAAAAAGCTTGATAGCCGTTAGTCTTCAATCGAGTTCAATCATTAAACACTACTCAGCTGATCTGAGAGGGCATCCAGGCTCATACAGGAAGTTTGAATAAGTTTTTGAAAACAGCGAGTGTGGCTGCACCAAAACTTTAAACTCGGGACAAAATTCTCCTGATTTATCAGTCTTAACTTTTAAAGAGCTGCTCTGGCTCTGCTGTGCAGGAGTCCATGTAAAACCAGTGTCCTTTAAAGTATCTTTATTACAAAAACCTTCACTGGAAGCTGCGGGTGGTCAGACGAGCAGAACGCCATTAGGCCTTATTACACAGTTGTCAGTGTGCACACGGTTGTGGAAATGAAAAGTGCTCCGCCACACGCTGCTGTGATGTATAATTGTAATTTCTGCAGCCATTGTAATTAATCACAGTGTGCTTTCCCCAAAAACCGCTGAGCCTGCCGTCGCTCATCTATCTATCTGTCCCTTCTTCTGCTCTTTCCTGTCCGTCCTCCTCCTCTTCTCCCGTCCTTTCATCGTCTTTGGGACATGCTATTTTTCAACTCTAACATGATCTTTCCCTCCAGATGTTCTCCTTTTCTCCTCTCTTCTACATCATGTAAGAGGTGAAAGCCTCCTTTCAGCACAGAGGCACCTTTTCATAAATTGAGTAAAGATAGACATGTGAGATTGACACTAATGGTTCTGGATGTGACACTAGGGGTTTTGAATGGATTCACTGTGGGGCAATAAAACTTCTTGTCAACTGTTGAAGATGACGTATGAACACCCAAACCCAGAAAGCTGGAGTTGGAGTTTTTCAATCTGAGCATACAAGGAGAATATGTCTCCCTTGTGGTATTCCCTCTGAACCAGATGAACTTCTTCTTATTATTTTTTTTCGGTTTTATCGTTGGGATTTTTATGCCTTTATTTAGGCATAAGGCAGTGGATAGAGTCAGTAGCTGGGGTGATTATGTGGGGAATGACAAGCGGGAAAGGCACCACGGGTCGGATTTGAGGACCACAGCCTCAGAACATGGAGCCTGACACTAACCACTAGGTTACCAGGGCCCCCGAACGTCATCTTTTTATGATGCCATTCCCTTCAGAGAACACTGGGGATGAATTTGGCATTCAAATTTTTAATTAAAAAATGACTTTTCCCTTGCCCTCCCAACCCCCTCATATTGTAGCAACTGTAATGATATGTCATTATACTCAACTAAGGTGGTCAAAATATCAGGAACTTGAATACCACGTGTTTTAAAATGATACTATCTCTGTTATTACTATGATGGAAAGTATGGAAAATACAAAATCTTTAAAAAAAGCTTCAGATCTTCAGTCATATTTTTAACCAAAAGCTGCCATGAGCAAAAGAGAGAGAAAAAGTGCTTAGTACATTTCACTGTAGTTTAGACTTTATGCAGGAGCTTGCTTGCAAATTTTGATAAATTATCCAATATTGAGTAGTTGTGTTTCGGTTTTTGTCAAAACAGGGATTGATAACACTTGTTATGAATTGGCACTATACAAATAATGATCGATTGATAATTGGATATTTTATTAAAGTACTAGTGAAGTTTAAAAATCTGTACTGTGACGACCGTATCCTCAACTGTGTTATGATTATTATTTCAATTTTTACAGATTTGCAACATCATGAATGCAGCGGAGGATGAGTTCTTCAACTTTCAGGTAAGATATTCTGCAAACAACAACAACAACAACTAAACTCATCGTCTGCAACAGCAATCATTCTAATGTGTTGAATCACTACTTTCAGTCACTTGCCATAAACACCCAGCAGCGCTTTATTAAGTTCACACGCAAGTTTTCGTGATTGTGATTGTGAAAATGTGTTGTTTATGTTGTTTTTGAATGTGTTCGTGATTTTCTATGATATCTGCTTCCTTGGCCGTGCTTCCCTAAATTAACTTCCTGGTAAAATAAAGGGTTAAACACGATCAATAAAAAACAATAACAATTTAATGTGATCAAATAAAATAGATCAGCCATGATGTTTAGTGAAATGAGGCTTTCTATTGGTCAGTTTTTCACGACAATTTCAAAAACCTAACATTTCTACATCAGATATTGTTGATGTTGTTGTTTTTGTACTGCAGGGTTTTTTTTTGCATTTTGAAAGTTGTTTCTAGTTCTCTGCCCCTCTGAAATATACAGCAAACAAACCTTTAGTATCAATTCAATATACTGCAGGTCAACACCACAGCTTTGAAATAAAGTTGTTTAATTAATACTTCTCTGATAGCGTTGACAAAAAAGGAACTTCATTATATTTGTAAAGGCAGAATTTATGATGGAGCTGTTTTATTGCTTCACATTAGATGATACAAGTTTACCTAATAAATGTCGGGTGGGTTTTTACATTTGCATTAATTTCCTTCTTCGATGCTTTTCTCCAAAGCAGAGTCCGACCAGTATCCCGTAATGATTTAAATATTATCCTCTCATACATTTATTTATCCAGGGAAGAATACATCTATCATGGCTTCATATACACTTACACCAGTTGTTTCTGTTAGATAAGAGAGAGACTTTTCTAATTATCTCTAATCAGATGTTTTGTAAAGTAATGGCTGGCAATAGAATTTGGCCGTCAGATTACAGTAATTGCATTACGTCTGAGGCTTTTCTCTGACATGATTTGAATAAAATAGAATGGAGAGTATATGTTAGATTAATATATTAGATAGCTTTCTGGGATATCGAATGGGCTCGCCTGTGCCATGGGACTCGTCCAGGGAACAATCAACAGAACCATTCTGCCATATAGTCCTAATTGAATAAATGCTATGTCCCTCATTCACTGCTCTCCTTGGACTAAATGAGTTTCCTGGGGGCTGTAAAGATCCCATTGTATTTGTCCTTATTATACTGATACAGTGGCGGCCATTTTCACGGCTCAAGCGTCCATCCTGGCTCTGCACCGCGTCAGTCAGAGACTGATAATCCACCCTTTTCCCTTACATATTTTGATGTCGGTGTCAATGCACAGCAGCATTTTTTTTAGTGATGACGTGTTATTTAGCTCATGTGCAACAAAGGAAAAGTTTGTGTCATATACAAAATATATCAACAGGTTGGTTCTTGCTGTTTTATAGCGTTGCAGGTGATACTGTTCACATTTTTCTCAGTCATTTAAAGTATATTATTAGGTTTTAGCAGTTAGCTGTCGCATCTACGTTTTGGTGTCCGTGTTCTTTCCACATTAAAACGTATAACCTAGGAACTACAAGGTCAGAAAAAGACTTCTAATCTTTCAAATCTAGACGATCCAAAAAGCGCACTATATCATGGATGGACATTGTACAATCTATCTTGAATTAGTTATTTTCTACCATTTTTTTCTCTCCATTATTTAAAGGAAGAATGTGTGACTTTTTTATCGCCCTTGAGCACCAGCATGAAACCAAAAACAAACTGCTCTGTGGCCACACCTCCGCTATCCTGAAGCCTCCGCTCTCCTCCAGCGACACACCTCCAACCCCTCTCCACTCGCGTTCACATGAAGGAGTTATGAATTAGAATGCACCATTATTAAACACCATTAAGAGCATGCAGTGTACACAATTGTCCTTTGCTTGAGCTGCACTTCCCTGTGGCCTGCATTGTTGTGTTGGCTGGCTAATGTTAGCACACTCGGTTAACTCATAGCTTCATATTGCACATAAATTGAGACAGAATGACCGTGATCTAAAGACACTTATGTGACATCCAAATAAGCAGTGAGTATGTTATTATTCTTTTCTCTAGTCCTTGACTAAAACAACTTTATACCCAAAGTCCCGTCCACGTAAACACGATGTAAACACGACAGTACAGCTGGCAGGACTCGAGCTTCTCACTCATTGTAGACAGTCATGACTCAGAGAGACATTTACAGAGGATATACTTGACTGCATTTATGTTTAAAATGTATAGTGTGTCTTCTCCATCATATTCTTTTTCTGTATGTGCCACTTTTCATTTCCCCCGTCAGCACTTTTATCTGCTGTAAATAAGAACAACATTATTTTTCAGTCAGTTTTCTTTTAACCACACAGTCTTCCAGTGAAGCATGAAATACTTTTTGTCCATCTTGTTCTTTGTGACTCTTGACAGGTAATCTAAGCCAAACCTTGTTTTGTTTTGCCCCCTTTTCATCCCCTCTGTTTGTGAGGCTAAAGTGCAGTAGCAGTTCAACAAGCTCCCGTTTAAAAAAAAAAAAAAAGGGAACAAGTGCTGCTGCAGGATGTGGGCAGGTAAATTATTGATCGTCTCTCACATTCCCCTGAATGGGGAAGGTCACATTTCATTTCTTACGGTTGCTGCTTTTCCTCATTACAGTCATGAAGAAAAAGCATGTGCAAAAAATGTCCCTCCAGTATATTACTGTATTCAGAACAATGCAAAAGAGGCTTTTTCTTATGTATTAGTCATTGATTGTGTGTTCGTGTGTGTGGGTCTACAGAAAGAGCCTCTGGACGACTCCGGCTGGACCATTAAGAACGTCCTGTCCATGCCAATCGTCAACAAGAAAGAGGAGATAGTGGGTGTGGCCACGTTCTATAATAGGAAAGATGGGAAACCCTTTGATGAAATGGATGAAACACTGATGGAGGTAAAGTCTGTGTGTGTTTGTGTGTGTGTGTGTGTGTGTGTGTGTGTGTGTGTGTGTGTGTGTGTGTGTGTGTGTGTGTGCGTGCGTTGCAACACTGAGTCACTGGTTTATAAATACTCTCAGGCCATTCAAAGCATCTGCATTATTTATCTCTGGGCCCGGAGGCTTTTTACTGAAGTTCCTGTCCCTGCCTCGCTGCTCAGAATTCAGTTTCAATTCACGACATGACAGTTTGATCCTCTGCTTTGCCTTTAAATCAAAGTAGTTATAATACTAAATATCATTTGGATATTTGTATGTTAGTGAGGTTGTGTTACTGTGGTACCACCTAAGTGATTTCACTAAAATCTACTCCAGAGAGCTTTCACATGAGATGTTTTAGTGAGTGGCAGCGTTTACATAAGAAACATACACTGGAGGAAAGTCACTGAGTGCAACTACTCCAAACAGTGGTTATGTTCTTCTTCTCTAGATTTATACTATACCAGAGTATTTGAGGAGAAAATGTTTGACCTGACTCTACACTTCATTCTGTTGGCACCTATAATTGCGAGGTCATTTTAAGGCCCTGAAACACCAAGGAGATTGTCAGACCAGGATCGACAGTGAGAGATCATCGCCCTAGTTTTTGCGGTGTGTCCAGCTCGGACGCTACCCGTCAGCCCGTCTGCCTTTTTTCGACAGATTTGACATGTCCTTTAAAACTTGTTTTTTTTAACATAGTAGTCTAAAGTATTAAAATTATGAAGTGCCTTCATCTTGAGCTTTCAATGTTGAAATGTTGCTCACAAGCAGCGGTGTTAAAAGACTTTCTCTTTTGATACATTCAATGTGTTTCACTGTTAATACATCTGAATATTTGAGCAACGTTTGAAATCCTGGACTTTTTGAATTGTCGCTCCTTTTCTTCAAGTGAATCATTTCCATCAGAGTATTCACAAACTAAGCCTTCACCTTTCTTTTCAATACACCTCCTACTAGTAAAATGATTTTGACTCTTTCTCTCTCTGTCTGTCTCTCGCTTACACTCGCCTGCGTCCAGTCGCTGACCCAGTTCCTGGGCTGGTCCATGCTGAACCCGGACACCTACGACAAGATGAACAAGCTGGAGAACAGGAAGGACATCTTTCAGGATATGGTCATGTACCACGTGAAGTGTCGCAAGGATGAAATCCAGCACATTCTGGTTAGTGAAGAAACACGGTTCATCACATAATCCCTCACTTTTTACAGTTTTGATCAAACTGGTTTTAAAGCTGATATGAGGACAACGTTTTGTTTCCCACAGAGAATGTTTTTATTTATTTATTTATATTGATTCAGTCCTGCGAGAGTGTTTCCAACATTTTAAAAACAGTCGGGGATTTTTCATCTAAGATTTTAGATTTTAGATTTAGATTGTGCCAGACATCGAAACAGCAAAGCGTCTCCCTGAGCAGCAAAGTGCAGATAAATATCAACGGTATGTTATAAGTCGAAAAGAAAAACAAATTGACTTGATAAAAAACTGTATAGATACAAGCTGTATTACGAGGGAAACAACTGTTTCTAAAAGGCTAAATAAGGCAAAGACCAAAAATACACTGAAATAGAATAAAACAACCTGCACATATTGTTTACACTTTTAAGCTAGCTTCAGGCAAACAGGTATTCAAGACTTGTGAATTTTATATGTACAAAACACTGAAACCAAGGAAATATCACAGATTTTTCTTTTTTTATAATAATCATTTCAAGGGAACTAATAAAGTGTGTTAGATATTCAAACTTACATCAGTTATGCATCCACTTCAGGGTTTTCTCTAACGAACAATCTAAACATAAAAGTAAAAAATGTATACAACAATGTGTTGACCATAAATTAATGTAAATTAAAGTAAAAGGATCCATTTGCCACTCTCCCAGCATGTCAGACTTGGTTTGGAGGGACAACAGGAAGTGACGGCCCTGAGGGCCGGCTTTATAATGATAAGGGGTGTGGCATGGGCAGGTGTTGAAGGTCAGGTGTGGTGGTGCAGGTCGGGTGGAGACTTGGGATTTAACATTAGGGTTTAGGGTGTTGTTTTGTTTAAATCAAATAAAAAGCACTAAGTTCTTTTCAGAAGAGATGAAGGATGCGTTTTAGAAGAAGGAGGACAAAGAGCAGAAAAGTTAAACAGGAATATTTCCTCCCCTGCAGAGAGCTTTTGCGTTGCTTTTACCTTTTTTGATTTGCTCCAGAGAAAACAAAGCCATTCTGTTTCAAAGCAGTCTTTTGATGTGGATGATATGAACAGGAGATGAGCATCGTTTTTGAAATAAGCTGTCAGGTTTTCTATGAGGTGATTTGTCAGTGGACGGAGCGAGAGAGAAAGAGAGAGAGAGAGGGAGAGAGAGAGAGGGAGAGGGGACAAAAGCAGAGACATGACCTGCTTTGACCTCAGATCAGGAGTCAGTTGATTGATGCTGAAGCATTTCATCCAAGGTGAGTGCTGATGATATGTGTTTCCCCCAGAACACCAGGGAGAGATGGGGGAAGGAGCCGGATGAGTGTGAGGAGGAGGAGCTCCAAGAGATTCTGGTAAACAACAACAAACATCCAGTCTGAAATTACCCACAAATCTACATTTTTTATCCTCCTACAAAAGGAAAATACATTCCCTTGATACACAGTGAAGGTGGAACGAAATGTGTGAGAATAAATTATGGAATGAAGTTTGAAAAGTTAAAGATAAACTGTAGGATTATATCTATTCCACTGATTGAACCTTGACCTTTGAAGTTTCCAGTTATTCCACTTTTCCACCACACCATGGGACTTCGTTTATACATTTTGAATCCCGTATCTTGTGTCAATATTGAAAACAATATTGCAGAAATCTGTTTTATGAATTTAGACGCACATGTCTTTCTCTGTCCACAGTCAGAGGTTCTTCCAAACTCTAAAAAATCTGAAATCTTCGAGTTTCACTTCTGTGACTTTGAGCACAGTGAACTGGACCTGGTGAAATGTGGCATCAAGATGTACTATGAGCTGAAAGTGGTGGACAAGTTTCACATTCCTAGAGAGGTGAGCAGTTGATTTCCCAGTGATTGTTTTGTCATTTTGGCTCCATGGTGTTCATATTCATTTTTTTTTCTTCCCCAAAATGAATTTCATCACAAGGGGAGCTCCACCTGTCAGGCTCTGATTGGCAACTTTGTAAAAACAGTCAGATACATTTGTCCCACTGAAAATGCTGACTCCACTCCCCCCAAACACACAAACATGCACACATAAACATGCACGGCCTCCTTACTCCAGGTGCAGGAGAGTCCATGAGAGCATTGGGGAAAGGAGTGCAGCACGTTATTGTTATCACTAACCTTATCAAACAGCTTTACCTTAATGATTTAACTTGTAGAAGACTTTGCTGAGGCATGTAAAGTGCAGGACAGAGTGCATGTATGATGAGTCATTGGATTGGCTTATTAAATGTCTGAGACATCCATGGATGTTTCCCAATAATTTACCTTTAGTAAATGTATTTCTCTGAAGATTAAGATCATTTGGATGATAAAAGTGAGAAGATACTTTGTCTTCTTTTTGCATGCAGAAGGCTGTCATTTGTTTTTGATTTGCGTGTGCAAGTGTATGCAATTTAAAATACAAGGTAACACATTCACACAAAGAGGAGCATTTATTAAAAAAAAAAAACACTAATCAAGAGGGACACCAGGTTCTTAGTGGTGAATATTGAATGTGTGTTCAATAATGGACGAAGGTGCTATGTGCAGTATGAGGTGGCAGGCTGACTTTAAAGTAAGGTTGTCAGAAAATGTTCAAAAAAGGATCTCTGTTACTTAAATGATCAATAGTAGTAAACTGTGATAGTGCCGAAACTTTAAAGAATTAGATCTATGTCATGAGACGGGTGTGTTAGGAGGGGAATGAGGTGAACTCCTGCACACAGATGCATAGTCATTCCACTACCAAAACATTGTGAATGTTTTATTTGAAACTGAGACAGTGTGCAGGAGTTAACCTTCCTTTTTTGAAAATCAAAAACAAGAAATTACCTGAAGGTACCTAGAACTTCTATTTTTCTTGCTGTGGTATCAAAACAGGTATTGATATTTTTACTAGCATCTTATCAAAAGTTTTCTATTCTCCAAGATTTCTGTTCTTCATCTAAGTTTGTTTCAAGCCTGTATTTCATAGTTAGTCCTTCCTTTCATCAGCAACGTGATGAAAACAAGATTTTATGTGACACGGGGCTTTTACTGTGATGCTTTTATTGTGTCAAAGATGCCGAGAGCCCCATTACTGATGTGTTGATCCAATCAGACGGATAAGGGTTAATGTGGTCGTCTGAATAAAGAGCAGCATCTCTTCTGAAGCTAATGTGGCACAACTATATCAAAGGGATGCAAAATTACAAATATGATAATCAAAGGGACGTTCAGAGCGAATAACTGCGTCCCACTGCTACACCTAACATGAGACGAAACTCTTCATATCTCTGCAACAAAAGCTTGAATAATAATTATATTTTAATTATGTCAGGACAACTGAGATTGTAAAACAGAAAACTACATCATCATGGTATGATTCAGTTTATTTATGGATACGCTTTTAAGAGGTAAAAAATGTTTGTCCTGGCGATTCTGAGTAACGCCCTGTGATTGACTGGCGACCCGTCCAGGGTGTACCCCGCCTCTCGCCCAATGACTGCTGGGATCGGCTCCAGAATCCCCCCCCACCCCCCCACGACCCCGAACGGGATGAGTTGTATAGTTGATGGATGGTAAATGGACTTGAGCTTGTATAGCGCTTTTGTAGTCTGCTGCCTGCTCAAAGATATAATATTCACATTCATACACATTCATGCGGCACCGACGACGCATCAGGAGCAACTTGGGTTTAATGTCTTGCCCAAGGACACAGGAGCACGGGATCTAACCCCCAACCTTCCAGTTGAGAAAAGACTCTACCACTGAGCCACAGCTGCCCCCACAGTCAATGGTGGATGGATGGATTTTTGAGTAAAACTACTGGAGTTGTTGAGAAGTTAGTTCCACAAACTAGACATGTAGCATCAGTAGCATTAGCCAAAAATACAGATTAATGTTCTTTTATTGCTGAAAATAAACAGGAGTACATAAAAAGCCGGTTTTCAGACGTAGTAGATAACATTTGAGATGATGCAGGTAAAATTATTAAGAAGTGTTGTCTTCATTGATTGAATGAATTGAACTAGGCAAAGGTAAGGCAGTCCTGAGGTAGGTACTTACAAAAAAAAAAAAAAAAACACAAAGCAAATTGTACAATTACAGGACATCTTAAAGGACAGTTCACCAGACAGCACACAGAAAAGCTCGCCAGCAGTTTAACTTAGAGTGGACACATACAGTACATATAAAGACCCTCATACAATAGGAAGGTGAGGATGCCTCGGGGGAACGGGCATGAGCAGAGGAGACATGTATGAGTACATTCACAGTTGAGTTTCTTTTAAAGGTTAAACGGTTGTCACAGATCCTGATATGTGCTTGTAATTTGTTCCATGAATGTGTGCCTCTAAAAGACACCACCTTCATACTAAATGTCCTTCTATGCCTTTGTACAAAACAGTCTCCACTTGTCTGGTATGTATCCTATTATTGCGCTTAAACTGGATAAAATATTCTGTTGTGCAGGCCCTGGTGAGATTCATGTACTCTCTCAGTAAAGGCTACAGGAAGATCACCTATCACAACTGGAGACATGGATTCAACGTCGGACAGACCATGTTCACCCTGCTCATGGTCAGACACAAAACTTTCTTCTCCTTCCTTCCCCTCCCTCACCTTCTTCTTCCAGTCTTCTTCCCAGTTAAACCACTCCTAATCTCCTCTTCCTCTCCATTTCTCCTTATCCTTCATCTTCCCTCTCCCTCCTCCCCCCTCCCCCTTCCGTCCCGCTCTGACTCAAAGTCATGAACATTATTCCTCCTCCCCTTTCATTCCCCGAGCTGTCATGTGGAATTTACTGTATATGTGATCATGCTTGTTGGTGTGTGTTTGCAGGATTGTGTGTAAATGAAAAAGATAATGAAGTGTATCTGTTAGTACAGCGGGACTCAGTGTTGCTTAAACTGGTCATTAATTAGAAAACCAGCGTGTTGCTGTTCATTATATACATTCAGACTCCACTGGGATCTGTGGTCAACCTGTGTGTGTGTGCATGTCTTGTATTTTCTACCAATGTAAACCTCTACATTTGTTTTTCTGCAATGAGATTTGTTTACTCAATGAATCATGAATGCATATCTATGCCTGTGTGCAGCTGACCCATTGACTGGAATGCACCCCCCCTGTCTCTCTTTCCCACGTTTGTTATTTTTACTGTTCGTGTTGTCAGACAGGCGATCTGAAGCGTTACTACACAGACCTGGAGTGTATGGCCATGGTGACCGCCGGCTTCTGCCACGATATTGACCACAGAGGAACCAACAACCTTTACCAGATGAAGTAAGAGCGACAGGGGGCTTGACATTAAATAACCATGTCATTCAATGAGCTAAAAGTTGAGATTTGATTCAGACACAGCCCAGCTGCAGGGAAAGTGCACAGGTTTGCCAATTGGAAGAAACTTAATAGACTTTTAAATATGAAAAGTTTTGTGTTAAAAGTCGGCATTTCAACGTCCAAATGTCTGCGATGGAGTTGAATTTAACTGTAAGTCTTAATTCATGTTCAACAACTTCCTAACTTAGCATCAATAAGCAGTGATAAGGAGGGCATTGAGAGGAAACTCTTACTGTAGTTAATGGCCTGTTAGCTATACTTTACTTTACTTTATACTTTATTTCAGACCCATCGGTCCATATAAAGACCCACAGGTCTATATAAATACAGGATACTACAGAATTAAGTGAACTACAGGCCAAAGTCCCCATCCAAGCAGAGGGTTCCAATCCGACCTCTGCCCTTTGCTGCATGTCATCCCCTACTCTCTCCTCCCAACGCTTCCCGTCTCACTTCAGCTGCTCTGTCCAATTAAGGCAAAAATGGCCCCCAAAAAATAACTCTAAAAAACAAAAGGTGAACTACAGATATCTGAAGCTACGAGAGAACAGAGTAGATGTTAAAATGATTGTCTCGAGAACATAAGGTTTGTTTAGCTGAAATCAGACCGGCTGAGTGATAAAATGCCTTCATAGCACCAGCACGTGGATGTGTGAGTTGTTCAGAAGTGAATCCCCCGTGGTGTTGAAGAGCAATCATCTTCAAGCAGCTTGTCTGATCTTAATTGGACGACTTGTGAGTGCAGAGAACTGTATCATGTCACATTGAGATAATCAATTGAATGTATGTCAAGGTAAGAACATACTAAACAAAAAAAAACAAACATGAAAGGTAAAGCAGACAGAATGAGGTTTTATTTCTTACCCGCAGCAGACATTACCCAGTTTCTGTCTCTCATTTTGGAGATCGTCTGTTTGGTATTTCTGAGAGCGTTTAATTGACTCAAAGTGACAGCAGCCACTCCTCCCGTGTGCAGGCGAGCTGACCTCAGCTCTTAGGTGAAGGTAACATCACACACCGAGAACATCAATGAGCTGATATTGACCAGGTACACCTCCAGCTGCTCTGCTCCAAGTGCTGATTGATGAGCTAATGAGAGCCGCCATTAGCCGCAGACACAGCAGGCCAGGCCCACCCTGGGTTTAACATGCATGATTTATCACAGCGGAACCTCCCCAACATGCTCCGTGTGTGTGTGTGTGTGTGTGTGTGTGTGTGTGTGTGTGTGTGTGTGTGTGTGTGTGTGTGTGTGTGTGTGTGTGTGTGTGTGTGTGTGTGTGTGTGTGTGTGTGTGTGTGTGTGTGTGTGTGTGTGTTTCCAGGTCTGGCAATCCTCTGGCAAAACTTCATGGGTCCTCCATCTTGGAAAGACACCATCTGGAGTTTGGGAAGACACTGCTGAGAGATGAAGTATGACGCACACAGGGTGCACACACACACACACACACACACACACATGCATACTGGGGTGGGCAATAAATACAAGGAAGTGGAAACTGTCTCATGACATCTCGTCAGTTAGCTTGTGTAACTTTGTAAAAAAATATATATTTTAGAATATTTATCTTTTAACATTTTCCCATGATGCTTTGCCTTTTTCTGGGACCTGCAGTTTTATCAGACAGTTTCTTACTCTCACCTAAAGTATCACAAAAGTTTCGAAGAAAGACCAGATCCAGTTTGAGATATTCTATATTTTGAGTCCATATTTTCCATTTGATCTCCGTTGAATTTCTGTTTCACATCAAAGAATAAAGGTGCTGCTTCATCAGAGGCAATTTGAGGGTTGAAAATGTTGGATGCAAATCACAGCCCACACAAAGCCCTGCACTCTCTTTAACCACAGAGTGTTATTATTGTTCTTTCATTGTTTTGTATTCTTATATTTTCCTCTTGTGTCTCAGTCACTGAACATTTATCAGAATCTGAACCGCCGTCAGCACGACCTCGTCATCCACCTCATGGACATCGCCATCATCGCCACTGACCTGGCGCTCTACTTCAAGTCAGTCACAACTCGTTGAGTAGACGATGTTATTCGTCTTTTCTCTAGTCCCTGACTAAAACAGCTTTATATGCAAACATGATGTAAACACGGCAACAACAACAGTACAGCTGGCAGGACTCACACTTCTCACTCACTGTAGACAGTCATGACTCAGAGAGATGTTTACACAGAAGATTTCTGCTATATTTATGTTTAAAATGTCACACGTTCTTTCTCTTAAGGCATGTCGCAAAAGCAAAAAAGTCAAAACTTCACAAAAATACATCTCATCTCACACTCATACCTTAAAGAATGTGATAAAGTCAGGTAAGAGATGCATTATTGTGTGTCTGTGCAGAAAGAGGACCATGTTCCAGAAGATTGTGGACCAGTCCAAGACCTACGAGAACTGGAACGACTGGACCAAGTACATGATGCTGGAGACCACACGCAAAGAGATTGTCATGTAAGCTTAAACCCACACACCTCTACACACAAAGAAAGCTACAGCCGAGGCACGTGGACACACTGATCGGTTATATGTTGTGTTTTCAGGGCCATGATGATGACCGCATGTGACCTGTCAGCCATCGCCAAACCGTGGGAGATTCAGAGCAAGGTACACACCTGTGTGGTCTCCATGCAGGGTCCTTTTCATACTTCACAGCGGTAGTTGGAAAATGGCTCTCCAGCTGTTCACAGTAATAAGACACGCACTCCCTGTGAGAAGGGAACCAATGATAAAGTAGACAGAGAAGGACATTTTGTCAGCGCTGCCATTTCTCTCAGCAGCGTTCAGCAGTGATTCCTGACGCCCTCATGCATCAAACGCTACTTGGTGCTTTTCATTCCCCTCATCACCGCCTGGCAGGCTCAGCATTATATTTCCGTAAAGTATGTAATAGACACATCGCCATAAAGCCTGCACATACAGGAATATCAATATAAACAGGAAGCATTTCTGGCTGTTGGAGAGCCGCTGCTGCAGGGTCATTTTTTTTTACCTCTATTTGTCTGCAATTGAACGGAAATCATATGCTGCCTTTTAAAAGCACTTTCTTCACATTTTTATATACACACATCAACAAACTCAAAGCAATAGCATCAACAAGGAAGCCATGATAAAACCAGTAATGGTGACTTAAAGCACAACTGGGGTCTGTAATACAAAGCAGGTTTTTTTTTTCGGTTGGAGGTAACTTCAGGGTTAACTCTGGCTTTTCAGCACCACTTATGTAGTTCACTTCTTACCAGGGTAGATCACCATGGTAACCTTTGCTAAACACCTAACCTGCTCCAGAGCCGGCTATGTTCGGGGTTAGAGCTCAACCTGTGTGAAACTCCGCCCACTGACCAATTAGATCTCTTGATCGGCGAGGTCGGTGAGCTGATCTTGAGAGGGGAGGAGGAAGAGAGACTGTCGTAGACTTTTTGTTTACTCTATGATTTCTCACGGGAAACATCTGTTGTTATCATTCTACAACAGAGATGAAACAAAGCACTGAAACCTTCAACGTTCAGTACATCACTTTTCGTGTCAACACCATCTAAGGCCGGTGACAGATTTCTTTTCAAATCGTTGATCACCATCAAAGTGTCAACGGTGCTACAGCTACGTCTACTTTTGTGGTTATTTAAAATGCATTTTCACAACATAGTGAACCTTAGACCAATCTGTCATTTCAGGTTTTCATACAACATAAGATTCTGTGATTTAACCTCCTGCGCCACTTGATATTCTGTGCTCAATAAACCGTATAAACCCTCTCCTTGAAGTCTTTGCTGCCTCTTAACCAGCTTGACTATGCGTTACGAAATAGAGCAGAACATCTCAACATATCCACCAAAAGATTTGTAGATGTTAAACTAGTTATTTAACCCCAACAACCTGTTTGACCTCTTTATTTATTGATTTTTAAACAGGTTGGAAATGAGTCAGAAAAGTGTTGTCACTCCTCCTGCACTGCACAACTGTTGCCAATTAGGGTATCCCACTTCTTATTACTTTTGGTGGATCCTTTTTTTTTTTTTTTTCCATGTTCGATCTCATCTTTCTGTGCACCTGGTGAGTCAGCTCTACATCCCACACAGCCCGTCAGATGATCTCTGTGCTGTATCGCTCTCCCTCCTGCAGTTTGTGCTCTAAAAGTAGTTTGATGACTAACTCGTCCTTTTTAAAGGTGAATTCCACCCTGAATACCCGAGGTATGCAGCTGTCATAAGATTGAAGATTGTTACGTGCAGAGGACTGCAGATGCTTCAGACTAGAATTGAATGTAAGCAGTATGGTTAACATTTAGTGTTAAATGAATCTCTATTATAGCTCTACTTTGTGATTTAAGTTGATAAGATAGTTGAATTTCAAAATAAAACATCTTCTGACATTCAGGTAAAGACACCCACATTTTCATGGGGTGGTTGAAAACCCTCTTAGACGTCATGGCGCGACAATAGCAGGAGCTGCTTTATTCTTGAAAACGCACTATGCTGACATTTTTATGACACATTTTATTTTTTACTCTGTTTTGCTTCCCACACACACAGAACATCTATCTACAGGCCGCAGCAGCCTCATGGCAATTGTTCCCCCTAAAACACGATGGATGACTAACTCTCTCTAAAATGAGGTTTCTACCCTGAATGCAGAATTCACATATTATTCATAACATCTCACATTGCTCCATTTTTTGGATCTGTGAGGGCTGACAAAACAGGGCTTTCATCTCATCAAGGCACAAAGCCAGACACTGCTTTCTGATCCGGGAGTAAGATTCTCATTTATGGGATGTTGTGAAAGCTGCAAAGGAGGATTTAAACTACATTTTAGGGAAGATTTCTTGCTTGATAGAAGGCCACTTAAATCAGGTCCACTGACATTATGCTAGTGTGTTAAAGGAGAATTCCAGCAGAACACATAGTGCTGAAATGATTCGTTTCAATTTATACGTTCAGAAATCTTGAGATTTGGATGATCGTACGAGCAGCAGTTTCAAACCTTTTCAAGTTCTTTGTTCAAGTTCAATCAACCGATTGTTAATTTTTCTGTTTTGCGTCATCCAGCATCCAACATATTTGGGGTTTCCGATGTTTTGGTAATCAAAAGAAGCAACTTAACGATGGCATCTTGGAATCTGAGTACTTGTAGTTTTGTAGCTCTCATGTACAGAAGCAAAGTATTGTCACCCATTATTAAAAAAAAATGGGGAGGATAATATCGCCCATCTGATTCTCGGTCAGGCTCTATGGTGAACTTTTCTTAAAACACAAAAATACGCTTGATTTATTTGTTAGTGTTTCAAGTTCATCCAAAACCTTAACCACGGAGGAATATGTATTGATTCAAGTTATGACGATTGCCAAATTGTTGTACATGTCATTTGTTTTGTGAACAGCACTACGCAGACCGTTTTCTTTTAAATAACTTCTCACCCTCTAGGTGGCGCTGTCTGTAGCTGCAGAGTTCTGGGAGCAGGGAGACTTGGAGAGAACCGTCCTGGAGCAACAACCCATTGTAAGGACACACAGAGACTGTGATACTAAAAAAAAAAAAAAGGTTTAGAGGGATGGAGGGAGGCTGCATGAGTTCTACTGAACAAAACTCTCGACCCCCTCCAGCTCCAAAGGTGCTGCTGGACTATTTGCAGTCAACCTTAGAGATAAAAAAGGAGGATATCACTTCTAAGAATCAGTAAAACACAAGACGTTTTACTAAGGGTTCATAGCAAAATGTTGGATTAACAATTAAAGTATTAACTATAAGATCAGTTTCACCTCTTATTAATCTTAAACACACTATAATGAACCTTTCTGAAACTGTCTGAGATTTAATTTGAAACCTGCCACTCAAATAACATCAGATTTTCTGATATGTATTTTTTTTTAAATATCCTCAGACATTGCATCGTCATGTGAATTAATCTGTTGAATCCTTTTGATTCGTTTTAAATTCCAGAGACGCTTTATCAACAGGTGCAGACCAAACGGCTATCATTTTTACTACATGTGTGACAACGTGGCAGGCTGCTAGGCTAGGTAGCTAGTTCCCATATCCAGTTTTCATGGTCTGTAGTAATACAGAAGACGTGACATGTTGACATTATTTAATAACCAAAAGGTTCTGTTTGAGTGCATGAACAGTAATGGCGTCCCACTTTTTAAAATACTGACAGGATGTAGATTCAAAAAGCATGTGGTTAGAGCGCGCGCCCCATGTATGGAGGCTGTAGTCCTCCAAGCGGGTGGCCCAGGTTCGAATCCGACTTGTAGCTACTTTTCCTGCATGTCATTCCCTACTCTCTCTCCTTGATTTCCGACTCTATCCACTGTCCTATCTCTCCAATAAAGGCTCAAAAATGCCCCCAAAAAAATTGTATTAAAAAATAAAAAATAAATAAAAAATGCTAATGTTTCTCCCAAAACGAACACCAGGCTATTAGAAAACCCTTAATTCATCTTAATTTTTATCAATGGGTTTTGAAATAACATCCGAAATCAAAAAAAGTTCCATCTTGACAGTAAAAACAATTAAATGAATAGTCAAGTAAATTAAGTCAGTAATTCAAACAAAAGTGAATATATAGCTTTCAAAGTAAGTATTAATGGACATAAATCAATGTCAAATGTGATGCAACTTTATATTTTCCAAACTTATAACTCGTAAATATTTTTAAAGCTAACCCAAGTGCACACTATCCTCTGCATAGCATATTTAAAGTCCTGCAATCTTCAAAAATGTTTACTTTTTATACCCGGATGATTCCCTTTAAACTTTTTACCCTAGCTTTCCAGTTTCTTTTTCAAACCAGTTAGTGCCAGGAAGCTAAAGTTTGAGAGGAGCAGAGGGAGGATTTGGTGGGTGGACAGGAATGATGGGAATTAAGGCCAGACAAGCCTCTCCTTAGGGCTTCAATTTAGGATGGAGAGCAGGAAGGACATGATGAGAGAGAAGGAGAACAAGAGACGGAATCGCAGCAGGAAGACAAAATGAAAAGACAGATTTATTTCCCTGTGGCGGCGGTGTGGAGCGATGTACAGGCCATTATGTGGAGCACTGATACAGAAAGAGCGGGCACTGTGGCCCTCACCCAGCCGACCGTACCCTCCCCTGGCTCTCTCTCCCCCATCCTGCCTCTGTGTCCCTCTCCCCCTCGCTCCGTTTCACTCCCTCCTGTCCTTGAGACACTTGAAGTGTGAGAAGCACCATCCCACACTCTCTCACCTCACAGTCCTCTGAATTTAATAGCATCTGTGTCAGCAGGGAGAACTTTTCATTTTGATCAGTTTGTATTTTCCCAGCAGTCAATTCTGTGACTCACTGTGGTCAGACAAGAAAAAAAAAAAAACGAGTTAGCAGAGGTTGCAACACTTGAGCAGTTTTATCAGGAAATGTAGGTGGGCAATTTTGCCGGCAATTACAGTCACTGTGAACTTTGTTACAGCTCTGACAGGATTTTACAATCTACTGTGCTGCCAGGTACACATTGCACAATGTGCATGTGGTTTCTAACGTGAATCCAATGTAACGTCACATGGTTGTTCAAACTGAAGTTCATTTTTATACCAAAGAAAAAGACGTTTGTGCAAACAGAGCGCTCACTCCCTGAAGCCTTTAGCAGACTTTTTAAAGTTTCACATTCTGCTGGATGCTTGGTACATTTTGATTTCTTGCGCACTGACAACAAATGATATTGTTCAGGTGTTATAGCTTATAAAAAGACACGCTGGACACAGTGAGGAAGTTACTGAACTACAAAAACTACTAACTTATGAGCTTTGATGCCATAATCAGTCTTTTATGGCACACTGCATCAAAATGAACCTCTTGGAATTCTATTAAATCATAGGTATGAAAGGGCTTAGTTTCTAATGCTGACAACTAGATTAGTAAATGTGCTCGTTTTAAACACTCTCTCTCTCTCTCTCTTCTTCAGCCCATGATGGACAGAAACAAATCTGATGATCTTCCGAAGCTGCAGTGCGGTTTCATCGACTTTGTTTGCTCTTTTGTGTACAAGGTCAGACATCACACACACGTCAAAACACAGAAAAATCTATAACAAATCCCCTTCAACCTGTCAGAAACTATTTAAGATGGTTCAGGTGTGCAACAGGATCACCATAACTTACTGTTGTTTTTGTTAATGTGATATTTTGAATCGATGCAGTTCTGGTCTAATAAAGCTGTTTTTGTTTGACTGTGATTTCATTTGCGTTGATTCTCCTCTTCTCCCCAGGAGTTCAGCCGTTTCCACGTGGAGATCACCCCCATGCTGGACCGCCTGCTGAACAACAGGAAGGAGTGGAACGCCCTGAAGGAGGTGTACGAGGCCAAAATGGCTGCACTGGAGGAGGCCAAGAAAGCCAAGGAGGGGAGCGCTCAAGGAAATGCTGCAAAAGGTAGGAAATGTGAACAGACACACAGAAAATGCATTTCTCTGTCGGTTTCATGTGGGACGTATACAGTATGCCTCTGAGCCTAAACAGCCCATGTGCCAAGGTTGAGGTAAATTGGAGTGCAAAAATCATGCTAAAGCTGCTGCTAGAGGTGTAGAAAGTGTACAAATGGAATCATGTTTCTCCTTAAATTATGCAAAAAATAACATCCTTTCTGTTTTTCTGTTTTCTCCCTTCCTTCCATCCTTTCTCCCTTCCTTCTTTCTTTCCTCCTGCAGCGGGTGAAGCCCAGTCTCAATCAAAGACTTGTAATCTCAGCTAGAGATGCTACAACAGTACCGAGCTGCTTGCTACATTGTTGTGGTCCAATTCTGGGCATACCACAGAAGATCTTTCTATGTACTCCCTCTGTCACTTAAGGTTTTAGTAATCGGAGCAAATCTCTCCCTGTTTCCTTTACAGCTGCATGTTTCGCTTTTAAACTACCTTACTTCTTTTCTGCTCTGCTTTCCATCTGTACTGCTTCCGCCTGTCCCATCTTTAATGTTGTGTCACCCATTTGATGCAGTTGGCTGTCAGTTCTGAACAGCTGTTTGTAGGAAGCTTTAATATCTGACACTTAAAGCAACGGATGTGTAAGAATTTGGTTCGGTGCGCTTTGGCGCCCACCAAAGGCCTCTGAATGCAACTGCAGTTTTATGCTACCCTGTTTAGTGGACTGTAATATGATTGTGTTTTCTCCGTGTGTGACGTTAAATACTAAAGATGATTTTAAATGACTTTCCTGATTCTTGGTTGATGCTGCCCTAAACGAGTCGGTGATTTGAAGCATGGGTCAAAAAAGAAGCAACGCTGAACCTTAGAATAGTCTATCAATCAGAGCAAACAGATTTAGCTACATCTGTTTAATATGCACCTGATGAACAGGGGGGTGTGTGTATGAGTGTTTCTGTAGATATATTAAAAACATGTCAAAAAGGCACGAACATCCGAGAAAGTTAAAGTACTGGGTGCTGGACAAAATAAATCCAAAGAGAGAAAAAGTAGTGAGACGCTGCTCCAATTAAGTAGAATTTCATGGAATATCACATGTAACGTTTCGGGCCCTCGCCATTCATCAGACATGATGTCATGTCTGTAGATATTTAAAAACACCATAGTTCATTAAGCACAATCGCTCATTGCATGGGCACATCGGTTTCTGAGGAGGTCAATTTTGTTCTGCATAAATAATAAATGTGTGTGTCAGCACAAAGTGTACAAGTACAACATATAAATGGTTTGATACATCATGAAGAGTTTCTACACAGACAGCATATTTGAGTTCACTTCTCTCAGCAGTTATTTATTTTGTAAGACACATACTCGACACACACTCTCTCTGCATGTTTGTTGAACTCTCGCTGCACTCTTATTCATTCCCATAAGAGTTTGTTTGGGAAAGTTTTGCACTCGTCTCATTCATGAGGATTTACATCCCAGCGAGCATTTGACTGACAGCAGCGTGCAGGAGCTAGTCGAAGTGTTGTGCCTAAGTGTTGTACCCCCACAGTAGGAACCCCACGGCTTACGTGTCTATGCATCAAATGTAGGAAAATGCTTTTTATCCCAAATTCCTTTTTTTATTTAAAGTTTCTTCAAGACGTTTACAATTTAAAGTGTCATTCCCACAAATTAAATTGCTGGAACAACTAAGTAAGCACAGATTTACAGAAGAGCTCTGAGTTAAAACTAGCTTAATTCTTAAGAGAAATAAATTCAGATGTCTAGATTACAAAACCATTGAAGAGGAGAAATCATGTGTATCATATTTCAATAAATATTATGGTTAAGACGTGCATTTTTTTGGCTGAATGCTGTTGAATCTTTCACATTAACTCTCACTTTTTAAGCACATTTAGCTCAGTTGAAATCTAGAAACTTAAAAAGTGTTTTTTGCTTGAAGCTCGCCCTGAGGACTGAGTCAGGGTAAACTATCAAGAGAGTTCTGAGTAAAACAAACGGTATAAAAGCATGCTAAACTTCAAAGCACACATGTGACTATAAAACTGAGACTGCTTTAGGAACTGCTTTGAACTTCAGGGAGAGAAACATCGGTCATGTTGGTTCTGCAAAGGAGAGAGAATCTCTGCAGCATTAATGCAGCATTTCTGCACAACACATGTATATTATAAGTGTTACACAACAGCAGACGAGGTATGAGAATCTGAAATCTGCAAGACCTATTTTTCTGACATTGTGTTTGTACACTTTAGGTAATTTTCTCACCTAGAGCCATACATAATACTCTTACAAAACACGACATGACGCCAGAGAGGGATAATGAAAATAGATCGCTACTGGAGCCACAACAGGGGGGCAGGACACGAGCTAAATTCATCATCGCCCCTCCCTCCCTGCCTCACACGCTGTAGTAATTTAATAATAGCATGGATACATAATCTGAGTGTGTCGTCACGGGTGTGTGACGTAAGTCTCCGTGACGTAAGGGCATTCTGGGAGCTCAAAGGATTGCCGTATATGGCTGTGGTGATCAGCGGAGCTTGCAAAGCTCTACTGTGACGCAGAGCTAACCCGTGACTGCAGAGTGAGAGGGAGAGAAGCAGCTGCAGTGCAACCAGCGAGCCTACAGGAAGAGAGTAGCAGCAGAACGGGGGCAGTCGTGACTGCAGAGCCTCGAGCCTGCAAGCCACAGCCGAGAGAGCGATGCAGGACTATTTATAGGACAGCTAAGCATGGGTCGGCTGCAGTTTCTAAGCAGAGGAAGTCACTTGACCGTTTTTTTTTTGTTGACTCCAGCAATGCACTTTCATCAGCATTTTGTAATGGACAGTCATATGATAAGCATTTAGCATTTAGCTGATGCTCTTATCTCAACAGAAACCAAATTAAATTCAGACAGTAGGTGAAGGGCGTTCAGGAAGAGTTAGCTCGGATATAACAAGGATCACAAGTAACACAGGTTTGTTGAATAGTCTGACTAACTTTAAGGTTAGCTGATGTGGGTCATACTGACGCAAAAGACAAAGCACATAACTGGCTATTTTTGATCCTGCAATGTTAATGCCATGTCACCTCCAACACCAAGACCTTGTCTTAGGTTTTTCCAAGCACGTTATCACAGTGATTAGTTTGTAATGTATTCAAAGTAAATGAAGATGAAATGTTTTCTTGATAGAATCCTACGCTTACATATACAGGACTGTAAGAATTAGGAGATTAAACGAACAGCTTTGTCAACAGGGACTGCTACATTCAAAACAATATGAACATTCCTCTAATTAGGTTTATCCATGGTAAAGATACTGAGCTTGAAAATGAAAACACTAGCTGCTTTCTTGGACTGAATACGCAGTATCAATTTAGTGGCATAAACGCCATGGCCACCAACCATCACATGAAGTGGGTCCTCTGTTCTAAATACGGCTGCTATAAACGGGCAAGCATGGCTAAGGACCCCTCTTTTTTATACAATAAAGGTCAGAAAATGATTCTTCAAATAACAGATTGTTTTGAATTTTGGTGGACACTAGACGGGCCACTGAACCCAATAGTGACAAGAAAAACATGCAATATCTCTAATTCGGCTCATCTTTTTACAGCACATCGGCATCCTCTTCTATTCTCTTCTTCTGTAGTGTAAATGATTGACTGGAGTCATGGCACAAGCCCCCCCCCTGATTTGCTGATTCATCCGGCCAAATTCATGTATCCCAAAGGCCACTGTCTTTCGAGCAATGACACAGCTGTAACTTCATTTTCCGACTCTTGACCTTCACCCGTGGCTAAAGAGCTTGAGTAGCTGTCTTCTGGTTAGGAGGACGTGAATGGACACCGTAATCGTATAAGATAAGAGGAAGTAAAGATTTTTTTTTTTTAATTATCACATGTATTCTCATTTGCACTCCAAACTTTAAAACCTAAACTCGTGAATATTCTAGATTTGTATCGCAGTCATGTCTGATTCTGCCCCCAAACATTTAATTTGGCAAAATATATTAAAACACACACTTTCCATAGACTTGTTGAAGTATCCATCATTTCCATCATCCATCATACTGTATATTTACAGTATATATATATATATAAACCAAGGAAAGCACAAGCTAGAAAGTTAAAGCTAAGCTCACAATTAGGCCCAAACCGATATGGATTTTTTGGGGCCGATACCGATACCAATATTGATATTGGGGAGAGAAAAAATCTGATACCGATATCTTTCTTAGATGTATGTGTAGAGATAGATAGATATACACTTTCTTTGCGTTGATCACTCAACTTCAGTTATCACTGAACACTTGTGGGAAAGATATATAATGAAGACAAGATTGTTGCTAAACTGGAAAGTAACTGAGCATGTACGTGCATCAACTCTTGACACTCTGGAGAGTGATAATGTTTGTTTTAATCCATATAGCGCCCTCTGCTGGTGATACAATGAAACGCTATTACACTGGGGGATAAACCGAGTAATATCTGCGCATGTCTGCGATAAAACTACTGATAGTCACTGGATATGCTAACATCGCCGATGTTATGGGCTGGCCAATGAATCGGTCGGACTCTATCATAATTAGTATCTGAACAATAATGATAAACTGCTTTATGTCTGTTACCTGTTGTAATTGAGTCATCCATTTGTCATGAAGTAGAGGTCGTATATGTTGAGAGGAGCACCGAGCACAGTCTTTAAATGAGAATAATCCCACCAATTTTTGAAGATAAAGATAATTTAAGTCGCACAGAAACTTGAGAGAAGAGACGTGATGAACACGATGATGTTTGTTTTTCATCGTTTCTTGATCTCAACTTTCTTCAGCACTTGCAGAGATCCGTGCTAAATCATTTCGGTCTCCAGCAGGTGTGAAGCGAGTGGCTGCTTAGATCAGCACGTCTCATGAGGACATTTAAGAAGCTTACCAAACAAGTCCAGCAATGTGCAGGATCTGTGCAGAAACCCACAGCATCACAAACTGCAACACAGTGAATACACCTGCATCTGCTCGGTGATATAGCAACACATACCGCTGTAGTAGAAAGCAGCCTTTCTTCCCTCTCATGGTCAAAATCCCTTAAACTGTCCGGATGGTTTGGGGTACAAACATTTGTCAAAGATATTATGATCCTTTAATGTTGTTTGGACTGAGATGCAATTAAATTTCTTAGACAAGTCGCCTATAGAGTATTACTTAAATCAACAGTAATATAAATGCAGTGAAGATCAAATAATATAATTAAAAACTTATTGAACACAACAACATATTGAAACTTTTGGATTAGCAAAAGCAGAGGTCTTTATTTGTATATCATCTTGTACTTCATGTGTGTTCAGCATTAAATGAAAGTGACGGTTTATCAGTGTGCTGCATGAGGTGACCTCTGACCTGATACTGCTCACTGCACTGCGCCATGTTTGAACTGCAACAAATCTTTGAGTATAAACCATTAATTTAAAATCATCACAAAATATAAAAAGCCTTATACTCAATCGTACGGGTCCTTTCTTACACTTAACTACTTTGTCATTTAAAGCATGTTTAACTATGGTTTACATGTGAATGATACTTTCTCCTCTCCTGAATATCAAGTCAAATTAATTCTCATTTTGAATAGATTAGAGCATAATATGTCAATCCAATGCAATCATTTCCAGAGTATTTACAATGAAACTTTAATATTACACATATATGCCTGCTCACTGTCTAATTCACCCTCTTTTAAATATGAAGTCATATCAGATGATGAAAAATGTATTTGCTGGATAAAATTGGTTCTGCGGTGCACTCTCTGACTCTGAATGAAGACTGTGTTAAATACAATGCATTTGTATCTTCATCTCATATAGTGTATAGCAGATGAGACTTATACCTTATAATACAGACTGGGAAGTTCTAATGTACAAATTCAAAACGTTCTTGAACATGATATGTAAATGCATTAATATGGCAAAAAGCCCCTATTCATTGACAAATCCATTATAAAACCAGAGCTCTAAACAAGCATGTGTTAGCCCTGTACTGGTTTCCACTGTATGTATATAAGTTGGTTCCTGATAATGACCCGAACCATGAACATGCTGATCTTGTGAATCTGATCATGAAGGACCAGTCACATTTCTCCCATGTCCAAACTACTGTCTTGCAGTTTGAGAAGTTCCTCAGACATTTCTTCCCACACAGCTGCTGAAAAAAAAACGGCTAAAATAAGCTCGCTTAACAAGTAATATGACTGAATTTTAAATCAGCTGACTGTGCTTTGCTGCAGAACAGATGATCATTGTATGACTCTTCTGACCATCTGCTGCACCATATTTCCTTTTTCCTTTCTTTTTCTGGTCATCTGTTTACTTTGAATAAACGTTATTTAAGAGTTCAATTGATAAACTTAGCTGGAGACAGATTTGAAATTGATGCTTGCACACCAGGTGAGCTCAACAAGTTGCATCTTCGGTCATATTAAAATTGTTAATCCAAAATATCTGGCATACTGGTTTTGTCCTTTTTTCATCATAGTTTTATGGATTTATGAACTATCGATGTCTCGTCTATATGATTAAACCAACCAATGCAAAATGAAGGGAAAAAGGTGCAGCAGTGCAAAACAGTCATAAAATCCACTGTTTTGTAACATGGAGGGCTGTGACAGGGAAAGCAGAGTTCTGAGGTTCCTGGTCGACAGTAGTCTCTTGTCCATGGTGTTCCTGTCACAGTTAAGCTGAAGCTAACGGGGACGACGCTGTGTGTCTAATAACTCTGCACTGCAGAGCTGCTCTGTTTGCTGCAGTCACGACTGCCCCACAGAAACAACCAAACAGAGGACAGCAGGGCAGGAAATGGCTGACAGGATGATTTCTAATTGTCTGCTTTCTCCTCTGGCTTTGGGCGGCTCAGTTAATCACATAGGTTAAAAGGTTAATGCTTTGAAAGCAGCATTATTAAAAAAAGATAAGTTCCCTTAATCATACATTACTCTTTATACCAATTATCTCACTTTTACAACGTGATAGTGTTTGTATTATACACTAAAGCCCTACATCTAGGAGACTATTACCTGGAGACTTGTGGAAAGTTGAGAATTACCCCCTGACGTTGGTGTTTGGTGCGGCGGGACATTCTCAGGAGATAAGTGAAGTCTGTAATTTGTAAAAGTGTTGAGGTGCTGCATGATATTAGCCTTGTCTCTGGGGGCAGCAGGGGGATTTATACACACAGCTACACCAGGCATAGATCTGCGCTTAACGGGGTGGGCCAAGGCGCCCGAATCCTCCCGTGACAAATACCTGATGTCCACCTACAGTTTGCTCTGTAAAGGCATTTGATTTGAGCCTGTTGAAAGATGGAAAATGTTCCTTACTGTATTCTGCTAAGCATTTAGATCAGTCTAATCACTCCTCTACATCTTGTTTTTCTGATGGATTTTAATTAGCTCTTTCTATCAATGGGTCTCCATACTGTGTAGTGAGAAGAACCAACTGAATCTGCACTCAAAATGCCGTCAAAACCTTTGTTCACAATGTCCAATGCAGCCTACACTCTGCATCAGTATAAGGTTTCGGACAAATCTGCAGAACCCCCCCTAATTAACATTACCAGCCAAAATCACTGAAATGCAGATTCGGACGGGATTACTGTTGTCTTTGTGTTTAATGAAATACGGTCAGTGATGCCCTGGAATTTTGAATTTACAAATGACAAACGTGGGTGATTCATACAGGATTAGAAACACAAGCATCCTCCACATTTCAATGCACATTACTTGAGGTACCAAGGTGATAATAATTCCTTATGAATAGGGCTTAGTTTAGGACACCTGGTTGACTCATTACATTGGGTCTACATGGGCCTGTTGTGCAGATTTTCTGGATTGGTGTCATAGTCCTGTACGTTCAATTATGCCACAATTTAAATTTAATAGCAGGTTTAACTTTTTATAAAAAAAATTTGAGGGGGGATGATTGTAACGAGTATGTTTCGGAGTTGTTGGAGTCAAATTTCTGGGTTAGAGAGCAACTTAATTGAGCATTGGCTGCACAGCAGGTTGCGCAGTGTGATGGCTCTTGTTGTTGACCAAGATTTATAGCTTTTTTTTTTTTATCATTCTCTGTCTTTAAAGATGACTCAATATCTGAAACCGCCATATGGTACCATCCATGAAATTGTCTATACTCTTTCACCATTTTAATATTCAACCAGGTACTTTTAGATTTTCCTTGTCTACGGCAGCCTTGCTAGATGTTCCCATATGTTATTGGTAGTGTGTGAGCGACAGTAGATCAGAGACCATTAATACAGCAGTATGCTGGTATAGTGGTGTCTTGTGCACAGACATCATCAGTGCAGTCACTGGCATGTGAATCACAGTTTAGCCAGGCAGAAAATTGCCAGCAGCCTGTTAATAGGATGCTGTTTAACCAGTGGAAGACTGGAAAGAGGGAGGGTCCGTGATGTTACTGCTTTATGAAGCTGAACCCTCTCCACAGCAGTGATAGACACACTATGCACACAAAACATGCATTCCTATGAATGTCCAATTTTAACACATGTAATCAAACAATGGTGTTGGTTTAAGTTTTTTTCTTGTTAGTGATGCCAGTGAGATGGATGATTTGATGCAGCGGCCATTACTAAAAATATAGAGTTCATTTCAGAAGCCCTGCACAACACAACCATGCACTTATTTTAATTCAGCAAGTGTAAGCTAAGGATTTGTTTTTATTGGCCCATCATAGACAAAACTGAAATTTGCGCATCACAAAAAACTTGTGATCCAATCCTGATAAAAACCTTTTGACAAATGTCAAGTCAATATTGTTCATTGGGGGCGGCTATGGCTCAGTTGTCAGTCGTCTCTCAAACAGAAGGTTGGGGGTTCGATCCCCAGCTCCTGCAGCATCATGTCCGATGTGTCTTTGGGCAAGACACTTAACCCCAAGTTGCTCCCGCTGCTTCGTCAGCAGTGTATAAATGTGTATGAATGAGTTTAGTTACTTCTGATTGTCACTTTACATAGCAGCCTCTACCATCAGTTTGTGATTGTGTCGGTGTGACCTGCAGTGTAAAAGCGCTTTGAGCAGTCAAAAGTCTAGAAATGTGCTATACAAGCTTGCTAATCCATTAAAGAAGCTGTAAGCAGACATACATCTATACATTTAATTTTACTGTTTTCCCATGCTAACGATTGGATTTCAGCTGTTTCTCGAGATCTACTGATCTCATTATCGCAGGATAACAACGCTGGTTTTCCGTGACTTACATTTTTTTAAGATCTCCTGAATATATCTTAAATTATCCTATCATGAAAAAACCAGCGATGTTATCCAGAGATAACAGGAACAGAAAGTTGGGATCTTCAGAAAATAACAGTATTTTACTTTTACTCAAAGGAAATAAGATGAGTAAAACTGATGCATGTCTGCTTAGGGCTTCTCTAATATGCAGCCAGTAGAAAAATAAATTAAGACAATAATAAATGTAAACTTGTGTTAATGTTTTTTTTTAACATAACCACCTAAATCATCAATAAGTCAACAATAAGCTGAAATAATATCTTATTTCATGTTGTCTTAGTTCATAAATCAACACCTGAACCAAGAAAATGCTGTTCATTAGGATTTTATTTTTTGGAGGCAAATCAATGAATATATGCACTTTATACAGTATATGAGGAGCACATCTCTACAGTTTCATAATGTAAACAATCTCTGAAGAGAAATGTATTCAGTTTAAAAGGAAGCCATAGTCTTCTGTTTTAAACTATTTACATGAATTAAAATATAATTTATAACATCAGATACTTCCGCTTCTATGAAACTAGATTTTAACAATTCAAAAATACTGAAATGCCTTTGTCTCCATTCTCAAGACATATGAAATCACACAAAAAAACGGAGAAAATAACACCATTTAAAGACATCCAAACTAAGTGGCGTATAAATAAAAAAAAAAAGAAACGCAAAATAAAACCAACATATGTAAAAATATAAAATCTCACTAGCAGTATTTACCTTTTTGTTTTTACCAAAAACTAAGTTAAAAAAAAGAGAGAAATCATTTGTGAATTTGATAGTCATTAGATGTAAATAGACAATAAAATCAATATTCATGAAAACATCAAAAACAATGTATGCCCTTTATGTCAAAATATTTTCTTCCACCCAAAAGAAAAAACAACCTCACTCACATTAAGCAGATTTTTGACAGTTTGCAGTCCCTACTAAGTGCCTATTTGACATCACTGTTGCCATCAAGTTGAACAGATTACCCATTCGATTCTGTGTATTTTACAACTGTTGATGCTGAAATGTGATCAAACACGGAAGTGGAACTCGTAATCAGAATCAGGTCAGTATTGCAAGCACTCCTGTCCTGGTAGGGGCCCGACTGATGGTGTGGCTAGCTGACAGATACATTGTTTTCTGAACCAAAGAAACAGGAAATGACATAAAAACAAAGACTTGTTTTTTTTTTTTTTAGTGGGCCATGGTATTGGAAACACAACATCTATAAAAGTGAATATGACGTGGCTGTTGAAAACATCACATTTGTTCATGAGCCACACTCTTTATTGTTTAGGTTTTTATTTTTTGGTCAACTTGCCTATCAAGTTTTATGGTTTTCTTGCCATTTTCCATTTTTCTGAAATGAAGAGTGGAAAGAAGGTATTGCATTCTGACACAGGTTATTCCCTTTGGAAGTTTTTTTTTCATTTATTTATTTTTTTTAAACTTTTTTTTCATTTATTTGGATTCGTTGTCCACCGACCTAGGACCTAGACCAAGCGGACAGCGGTATTATTATGCTGAAATGTGTCAACGTGTTCTCAAAACATTGAGGAGAATGGTCAACATCAAAGTTTTCTATAAGAAAGTATATAATCATCTAGATATCTACACAAACACACAAATATATATTCATATATATGTATATACCTTTTTATAATATGGCTATTGAAAAAGTTTTAATTACGTCAGTAATTATTTAATAATAAAACCACATTGGATTGGAAAGGAGTTGAAACTGTTATAACAAAAGCTAGTGGTAGCTTTGTTTTCCCCGCGATTGAGTTTTAAGGCTTGCCATGATGAAAATGGGGTTTTGATGTCATTCACCTTCAAACAATGACGGTACCCTCACAAGCACAGCAAGAGCAACTGTAGGAATCCCAATGTATGCTGCACGCTCAAGATGTAGAAACCATAATTCAATAATCATGTTCATCTCAAAGAAAGAAATGCGGATGGATTTAGGGCACATTTCTTCAACCACCCTCTACCTTTCAGTTTTCTCCGGATCTGTTTCAATGCTAAACTCATTGATCAATCATTTGTTGGAAGAAAAAAAAATCTAAATTTTTGTTCTTGCAAATTAAAGCATGAGCAGCAGCCTGATGCGACACAATCACTGATGCATCGATTCTGACGTCAGGCTGCAAAGTCTTACAAATGCAGAACTCTGAGATCTTTCAGCGACCGTATTTGGACCGATGTATCTTCTGTAACTTCTGTTTGATTGCTGTTCTTTTGATCTAACGCTTCCTTTTGGTGCTGCAGTCACATTGGGTTTTCTACAGTGTCTACTTAATCTGTATCAACTAGTCTGAAACTTCAACGGGTCAAACCAACATGTCTTTCCTTTTCGTATCCCCCGCTTCCTTTACCAGTCATAATACACCTATAGTTTATTAGCTGTTACCGTAATACAAGTAAGTGTCCAATGCAATTCAGAACCTGTGCACCATCAAAATGTGGTAATAACATAGTTACAACAGCTTCCTTTTGATGAGAGGAAAATATTGTGAAGGTATTTCACTACTTGGGACGTTATTTGTGCAAGAGTATATTGGTACCATTTCTTTTCTATACGTGTTATGTGTTTACAATGCAACTGCCCCTTTTCTTCCTGTAGTATTTTGTGTGTGTGTGTGTGTGTGTGTGTGTGTGTGTGTGTGTGTGTGTGTGTGTGTGTGTGTGTGTGTGTGTGTGTGTGTGTGTGTGTGTGTGTGTGTGTGTGTTGAACAGCAGTCTACATACAGTTCAGTAGCATATTGAATCCGCAGCTCAAAGATTACCCATGTTGTAGTTCAACAACCAACCATATACTGTACATTATTACCTCAGGTTTTTTTTTTTTTTTTCCCCCGGAAAGGCTGTCTTAAAGATAAGATTATTATGTATTGCATTTTAAATTGCTTTTTAAGAAAACAAAAAAAAAAACATTGAAAAATATTTCATAAACAGCAAAGAAATAGAACCCGCTAGTGTGGTAGTCTAAAGGGATACTTGGATCTTTTTTTGTCTTTCTTGAACAACAGTGTCGGACTTTGTGTGTGAAGTCATTTCAACTCAATTTTTCCCTTAATTTCCTCCCTGCACTGAACGAACATGAACTCATCAGAACAACACTGACCTGACCGTCTCCTGTCTGATTAGCAATCAACTATGACCCGCCACCGTTAAAAAACGAACACACAATACAATTTATGTTTACAACGAGGCATAGTGCTATATACACATTTTATATTCATATATTATAATATATTCTTTTTTTAATATGTAAACCAGCACATTCTCTCACTTTTTAGTAGTATACATACTAAGCACAAATACTCATTCAGTTGTTCACGATTAGTTTTGTTGAAATTTCTAGGTTTTTCTTTTCTCTGTTTAATTTGAATTGACGACCTTGTTTCTCAATCAGTATGTATAGCACTAAACTGTTGTAGTTAGTTTTGGACATCAGTGAGTCTCAAGAAGGTGCCTCCCTCTTGGCCACTTCACTTGCTGCTTGAATTTTTTTTTTGAAAACACTGAATAAGGCGCCTTTGTACTTAGTGTGCGTTCCTAATAAAGTCAAAGGAGAATCGAGTGATGTAAACATTCAATTTTTTGTGTGTGTTACCAAGGAGTTGATTAGATAGAGCAATGACAAGGAACAGGGTCAGGGAAAGATGGATTATCTGTTAAAAAGCGGGGAGTATACCAGGGGGTTTGGGTAAGACCTGGAAACAAGGCCTTGAACCCGCAGAGACAAAAAGCGATAGAGATTTAGTTAGAGGAAGAGTCGGGCTGCGTTTTCTCTTGAAATTCCCGGGCTAGGAGAGGAGGAAGAGAGCGGTCAGTAGGAATGGCATGTCCTTGAAGATTACGAGAAAATGAGGGCAAGGGGAAGCTTGGGAATCTTCCCCTCCAACTGCACTCAAGGACTAACCAAACCACCCACCACTGTTCAACCCCCTCCCACCCCGTCCTAACCGACCTGTAAGCGTCAGCAGTGTCCGACTCAAACACGAGACAAAGACAAAACACTCAAGTTACACAAGGACACAAGGTCGAGACTCCAAGAAACAGATACGCTTCAAACCATTATGAGGCCAGCGCAGAAAAGAGTCAGAGATAGACAGAGATCATTCCCCTCACAAGGGGCTCAGTGGTAGGAGGAGTCGTAGTATAAAAAAATCCAACACAAACCCTCAAACTACCCATAACCACCCATTTGTTAGGGAAACCCTTACACAGAGAATTTCAGACAAAAAACACAACAGAGCGAGAGACTTGTAAAAGACAGGGGGGAGAGCATCCAGTAGAACAGATAAATAAAAAAGACAAGGTGGAGCAGGGATGGATGGATGTGAGGTAGAGATGCTCAGCTGATACAGTACCTCCCAGACAGGAATTAAGATTCTTGTCTGAAACTTTTATTCGCTATTTTCAAGCCCATCCCTTGCTCTTCCCTGGCTGTGTTGTCGGTGGCGGTGTGATGCCACCATATTGGCAGGCTTGGAAGCTCTCTCCCTTCTCATGGCTGGTGCTACTGGCTGCATTAGGATTGTAAAATAGGTGCTAACCGGACTGCCTCACAAGCCATAATCGGTCACATGCGGTAAACCATATGACTAAGCAAGTCTACCTTTTAAAGCACCAGAAAGCTCCACAATCTTTGGGCAAGCAGAAATGGGGAAAACGCGGTTACATTCAGATTCTTGAATACATTCCATTTGAACCAACAGATTCATCTACCTCTTAACAACGACGTTTCATGGGTGGGCAATGGGGAGAAAAAAATTGTACATTGAATCCAACGTAAAGCTCTATGGTCACCGAGAAAAAAAGTGTTCCAAAAAAGAATAATTGAACGTGATTTGAAATACTTTTGCCTGTAGTGACTGAGGGATGTCATCTGAAAGAAGACACGACTGGTCTGGATAAATGTGCAGGAGTGATGAATTCATACTGAGTTCATTACTAAAAGCAAACTTTATTTCCCCATTTAATTCCTGCTTGCTGCAGTCCAAATGTAAACAGAAACCGTTGCATTGGCTGTGGCATTCGAGGGGTGTCGCCAGGCTTCAGCCTGTATTTGACACATGTTCAGTGGGACCCTATCAAAGATACATTAAGACCCCTTTAGACAGGGAAAAATATACCCGGAATCAACATATGAGGCCCATTTTAACTTTTTAAACCAAAGTTCTGATTAGCCAGGAAGATATCCCGGTCGAGGATATTTGGTGAGTCTCCAAAGCAATTAACAGAATAATCATCTATTTGCCTCGGGTCTGTTTTTTGGACCAAAGAAATGTCAATGTGTCACTGCTGAGGAACTGCTGTGTTGGTTTGGTTTAGCCGTTAGTTTTGCTGTCTCAAAACAGATAATTTATTTTCCCCTGACTTCCTTCCCTATCAATTCTCACTACATCCCTCTTTTAATCAACCCTTAATTCTAAAACCAGATCAATCCTGCAAATGGATTTAACCCAGACATTAACTGTTAGATAATTATTTCAAAAGTAGTAATGCTTGAAACATGTGTCACTCCTTGCAATAATGTTAATGAGTTCTTAAGCTGAATTGATATCTCAACATGGTCAACAATGGTTGATTTCGAGGGGAATTTTTCCCAGGTCCAAGTTGTGGTCTTAATGTATAAAACATCTACCAAACAAAGCCTGCAGCAGCCAGTAGCAGAAGCGAAAATATTCAGCATGGCAGAGTTAGAGAATAGATTCAAAGGGGGGGAAGTGGAGGACAGCGGAGACATTTACCTCCTTACAGTGCATAGATCAAATCAAGGAAGCACTACAGTTACAAAAAAAAGAAAAAAACATGATTTTTTTCTTCTTCATTTTAGATTTGTAAACTTCATCAGTCATCAAATGATTACGTTAAATGTTTTATATATATATATATATATTCTTTGTCCATAACACACACACACACACACACAATAGATTTTAAAATTTTTAACATCCACAATTTTTCGCTAAAACAAAGCAGGGTTTTTTTTTTTCCTGGTTATACAACCACACGACTTCATAGCGAACGCAGCTTGCAGGTTCACCACCCGTAACCGGAAAGAGGGAGTTTTATATTTTTTTTTTTACAAAACAAACAGAACAAAGAACACGCAGACGCAGAAACGCACACCACGACGACCAACGCAACGCAGGAATAGCAAGGATTTGCTACAGATGTCTCTCACGCCCGCTCTCCCAAGGCGGGCAATGACGTCACCAACACATACAGCTTTGTTATTGTTGTTCAGCAGAGAACAGTAGCGTTATTGTTTGTAGTTGTACCATTGCTGTTTAAAGTCCTACTTCCTCGGTTGTCTCGTAACTCCTCCGTACGCCCAGTGTCTTCCTCATTTTTAAGCAGTATCCTCCGGTGAAAGAAACTAAAAAAAAACAAGGTCCCTATCGTTACTTTATTCCAATGGTAAAAATGTAAACATTTTGCGAGGTTGCCTTGCATGGAGGTACTGAGAGGCCTGTCGGAGGGCAGAGCCGTGTAGTCAGAGAGTTGATGCTGCAGTTTACTAAGGCTGGCCAGTCAGGGGCACTGTGCTGTCAGCGGTGCAGGGATTTCTGGGCCTCCTTCAGCAGAGTGTCAAAGTCCAGTGCATCGTACTTGCTCTTCACAGGACCCGGACCTGCCTCATCTATGAGACAAGAAAAATACATTGTTAAACCAAAAAAAGTCAAATTTAAAGGAGCAATATGTAACTCTGACACCTGTGTTCAGAATGGGTACTGCAGTCCAAATTCAAAACATTGAAATAAGCTCAGATACGTTACATAGAGAACTTTTGATGCATCATTTTGGTTTCTCACAAGTTTCAAACAACCTCATAAGAGTCGTTTCCACCGCCACTGGGACTGTTTCCGTTTTGAAACTGATCACGTAATTAACCACTGGAACTACTTTCTACTTTGTTAATATTACGTTGGTGGCGCATGCTCTGAACCAAAGACTGTTGAGTAATGGTTGAGCCAGGATATACAGTATCTAGAAAAGTTATAGTGGACATCCAGGCTAAGAGTTCCTCTTCCCTGGCTGTTACTGAAAGACTGACTAGCAACTTCAGATACAAGAATGATGTCAGAATTCAGAAACTACTAAGTCTACTCAAAAGTGTATGAAGATTAGTGTGTGTGTGTGTGTGTGTGTTCATTACCAAGATCTATGTAGCGTTTCCTTGTCAGCCTCCTTAAGCCTGCAGGTCCATTCTGGAAAACAGTCTCCCGTTCTCTCCGGTGTCTTTGAGGCCCTTGTTGGCGGATCTTTATCACCCCACAGCGCTCCCTAGAACCACACGAGCAGGGCGCCAGAGACGTGCATTAATATGACAGTTTGCTTTTCAGGAAATGAACAAGGTGCATACTGGTGTTGGTAGAGAGTGAACAAGGCCGACTCAATCATATGCATCCTATCATTCAATGTTTACGCGACGAACAGATTGAAAAATGTAATTGGATTGAATCAGTCGAATACAATTATTTTGCAGTGTTTATTGCATCTCGACACGGTTTCCCCCCTCTGGTTGTCAGATTACTTTAGGGAGATTGAGACATACATTTCTGATGACTTGCTGTTTACATTTAGAAAGCTCAGTAGGTCAATTCTTCTTGCAATAACATCTCAATCTAATATGAATTGGCATCGCTGCAAAACAAGTATATAGCCTCTATCTGATACACCCTGCCTACACTCAGAATGTGACCCATTTTACATGAACAGGTTTACTATGTCTCCAAACGAAATGGAGAAACCCAGATCAGGACACTTACTCGTTGCAGATGATGACTTTGCAGTCCTCTGCTTTGCCGAAAACCTGGAAGCGTTTCCTCAGCATGTTCTGGGTCACGCTGCTTGGCAGGTTGTGGATGTAAAACACCTGGCAGTTGTCCTGGCAACAGGGAAACCATGGCAACAGTAAGGACAAAGGACAATACAGAATTCGGATGGATCAGGAACTGAAGCAGAGAGGCAGAGTGAAGGGCCTTATCCTGAGGCTCAACACTTCAGACCCTTTACATGCAGTTTAATTATCTTAGCTCTTAGCAAAACGCGTCCGATTGTTCCTTATATTAAACTCGTGGGAGTTTTGGGATAGAAGCTATCTCTTCAGGGAATTCTGGTGAGCTGAAAGTTATTGCGATAAAGAACAAGTTTCTTTCTTTTAACTGCAGCGTGGCATGCAGAATAATGTAGGGCATGAACATTCTCTGTACCTCGTCAGACTTGACTTTGTTCCTCTGCTTGTCGTCAGGACAGATCTCCGAGTTCTCACTGAAAAGAGGGCGAGAAGAAAAGAGGGAAAGAGAGAGAGAGAGGACAGCAGGTTGAGATAAGGACAGACACAAGGTGAAGCTGAAATGTCAGACCTGAGGAAACAGGTGAACTGCGGCAAAAAAAGGAGTCTCTAATTCCCTCTGACTGCAGTACAGCATGGCTCTGTTCTGCATCATCTCTTCCTCATACGCTCCCTTCCCCTTTTTCTATCGCTGCCTTCCCTCTACAGAAGCAATGTGACCTTATTCTATGACAAGTCAATCTGTAATTTACAAGGAAGAATTAAGTGCTGACCTTCTCATTAAGACCTTACAATCCTCAAATCACATATTTTCCATTGGTTTTTTTTACATTATGTTTCCAGTTATATACTGTGCTGTTTACGTGCTACAGTGACTCAATAATGGCCGATCCCCAATTCCCAGTTCGGGCAGTCAAACTGAATTTGGCTGTTCAACATAAAAACTATTCCTTCCTTCGTTTTTGTTCTTTTAAAACATCATCCCCACTCTGAACTGAATCATAAATATCTGGTCGCCTTGCAGAATGTAAGACGAGACGAGTTGATGGTGCATTCAGACCAAAGGTTTCAGCTTGTAGAGTCAAAGCTTCAAGTATTCAACCATTCTGCCACTTTGGCCCCTTTGTTTACAGGGTTCGGTAATGACTGATGCATTATTTAGCCCATGTATTTCTTGGGATAAATTTGGATTTAAAAAGCATCACTTTCAGACATCAATGAACAGCTACATGGCTTGTAGGTAGTTCACTGTATGTAGTACATTTAGCTGAGTGAACTACACTAAACCACTGGGACACAGGGTATGAATGTCTAAAATGCCCTTAAATAATGCAGGCTTCTCAGGGTTTCTTAGTCTCATACTGTGTTCGACCATTATTATCTCTTTCCCTCTGCCAGATCTCGCTTTTTCACTGTCTCCCAAACTGAAATGCAGACAGGAGTTTCAGATAATCTAATCTTCTTGACTCACATCTGATAACCCCTCCCTGGTTGTCTGTCTCACCTGGAGTCAGTCTTGCTGGCGGGCGAGTCAGGACACAGGTGGAGAATGGGCGAAGGCGAGCGAGACGCAGACGAGCGTTCCGCCTCCTCCTCTGACGCCGGAGGAGTGGCAGCATCGGACTGGCAGTCTGAGCGTGACGATGATGAGATCACTACTGTCATTGCCTGCTTCTCAAGCGGTTCTTCACCCTCCGATACCAGCAGCCTCTCCTCGCCCGCTGTGCCCTTTGCATCCGAGACCTGATCGTTGACTATTTTGGGTGCCAAGTTGCTAACTCCATCGCTACCTCCTTGTGCCTGCAACATGGCGCCAAGCATGGCGGCGCTCCGCTTGCGGCTCTCCCCGAGGCTCAGCGCACAGTAGTCGTGATCGCCGAACGTGCGGTGGCTGTCACTGTCACCCGCCTGGCCCATGCGCCGCAGTTGGGCGTACAGCTCCGTCTGCTCTGGAAGCTTCCGCTGATGGTGGGTGCGGCTCAGCCAGGATGAGCCCTTCGTGGAAACGTTGGTGTTGGTGTTTGCAGCCGGGTGAACTGACTCGCCGCATCTTCCTCCACCGTCCCCACTGCTGCCGCCGCCTGCTCCCTCTCCACTCTTCCCTCCCTCCGCAGGTTTGAAGAGCTCATCCTCCACAGGTTTGTGGGGCGGGGTGGTGGGAGGGGTGAGACCTGAGGGTGAGGGAAGTGATATCAACATCAGCGTGATAAAAAAAAAAAAACGTTTCTTTTAAGGAAAAGTCCAACAATTAAAACCTTCTATGGCTAAAGCTTTTTTCCATTTTTTTTTAAACTTTTTTTTCCCGGTTTCAGGAGTACAAGAGTAACTCATCCATCCCTGCCACTTTGTGTGTGTTTGTTTGTTTGTGTTATTGTGATTTCATTGGCAGACCAGCAGCTACCATTAACCCTTCAAATAACTGGTTTTGTAAATGGAATCTGGTACTTTTGAAACACTGAAAAAGCTCTTTCTAAAAAAAAAAAAGTATCTTGCATTTAAACTAAAAGATCTATCTCGTTAGGGTTCCTTTCTGGGATATTGTCAGACAATTTCAATAAATTAGCCTCTTAGTGGCAAAAACAAGCACTTTCAGAGGATGTAATTTGATTGGGCGCATGACCTGAAGATTACTCATGAAGCGACTACCAGAGGAAGTCTATAAACTTGTTGTAAAAATGAGTTATTTAGACCCCATCAGGCCTTGGTGGCAAATCACCGGAATCCGCCTTTAATATTTTTAAGAGACGTGGTAGTGTTATTGATCATTAGTAACCTGTTGACATTAATGTACACCCAGACAAACACATTAGGAGACACGAGATGTATTTACCTGCCGTTCCACACAGATCCACACCGAGCGTCTGCTCGAAAGGCTTGGTGCTGTACTGGGACTCTCTGGGGAAAAGGCAGATCAAAGGAGAGGGAAAGAAATTAAACCCTGCTGTGTCATGTTGGAATTGGTTGTGTTTCTCAAACACTCAAGTCAACTGGAATCCAATAACAGCTTAAAAAGGCTCTCAGTGGAAGCTCCCTCTTTTTTTCCCCCTGAAATAAAAGCAGCACACTTTCGGCTGATGTCTGCTGAATTTGAATTATGTTCCCCCCTGTAAATGGTACTGGCATTTTCTCTGCGCTCCTCATTTCTTATCACAACAGCCATATGTACTCCGCTGTCCTCTCCCCCTATTCTTCTCCTGCTTTCTATTCCTGGCTGTCTGTTTCTGTTTCTCCAGTTGCCATGAAAGGCAGGAGCGGTGCCGAGTGGTTTGGCTTCAGGCGGGATATTACTTACCCTCCACAGAGAACAGGAGAGTACAATAAAATAAAAAAAGCAACAGTACTTTTGTCTTTTTTGGTGAGCCGTCTGAAGACAGATTCATTCTGTAGATGGAAGGAGGCCAGTTGTTTGTACAGGAAACACATTTAGCTTTCCAGACTGGTCTGAACTGGAAACGTTCCAGGGTTTGAGGCAGGGATGGGTGGGGAGGTTAATTTGGAAAAGTAATAGCAGAGAGAGGGCACTCTGTCTGGCACAAATTAAAATCTGAATAAGCCAGACAGGGCTCCCAATTCATTAAGGGCCTTTCTGCCTGGTTTACGTCATTACACATTCAGGATTTTTAAACCGTCTCGTGAGATTAAACATGACATGACTACAAACTGTGCTTACTGATATGCTCACAGAAAGTGCCGGCCTCTTTTGAGAATGAGAAAAACTTTGAGTTCTTGTTTAGTTGCTGAAACACCGCCAATGTATTTGTGCCATTCACACACTGCTCCCTCTCTTCAACCTGCAGCAGCCTGTGTTTATTCATGACAGAAGATCTGTAGTTTTTTTTTGAACACTTTGTGACTGATTAACATTTTTTTTTGGAAGTTATGAATCTATTTAAAATCTCAGAAGATAAGAATCTCGATTTTGACATTTAAATCGATTTTTTCCCCCCACCTCTATGTCAAAGTAATCGAAAAATTGTACAACCTCATTATGTAGCATCACAAAAAACCTGTTAACACATAACAAGGGCCTGATGCAGTCATACGAGGATGATTCAGCAAGGCTTAGCAGCTGCTTCTTAAAGGTTGGTGCTGCATGGAACAAGGAGTACTTTTACCCAGCTCGACTGTATGATGAAGCACAGCAGGTGCTTCGTGCAGAGATACTCACCCTCTGGACTTGGGGTTGAGAGGCAGACAGAGGCAGGCTCGCTTTTCTGTAATCAGAGGGGGAAAAGTCAGTTACAACCTTGTCTGCCAGTTGTCTTCAATTAACAATGACTATGAGTGTATGAATGTGTGGTTTTAATCCTGGACTACATTCACACTGCTTGAATGTCTTAGCTGTGGTATTTTCTCATCCTAGTTTGACTCAGATCTTAGTCATCTGGCTCTCATGGATTGTGCTTGAAATCCTACATCATTCAGTTTGTCATCAAAAAGAAGACATCAGATAGAAAATAGAAGCCTGAAGTATGACGCCTGTCTCTTTTAACTCACCGTTATGGCAGCAGGGTTTGTCCACTTCCGTCGTACTGCCGCTGCCATCGCCTGATGTTAGGTGCTCCTGCTCCGTCGTGGTTACACCTCCAGCTTGGGTTGGCAGGAGTTTAACCCCTGCTCGTCCCTCCTCTCTCTCCTCCCTTTTGCCCCCCTCTCCTTCCCTTGCCCGTCCAGGCCGCAGCCTCTTGGCGAACCGGCTGGGGAAGGAGGCCAGGCGGCGGGAGCGACGAACCGAGAAGGAGCCGCTGTCCTCTGCTGACTCCTCTGGGATTTGAGGAGCCTCCGAGGAATAGTTTCTCCTCTCAGGGGAGGAAGAGTCTTTACGAAGCTCTGGTTTAGGTGTGGCGGAGCTGTGGGAGAGGGCATGAGCTGATTTAACCAGGACAGAAGGAGCAGATGCTCCTCCTCTGTTGGGGCTGTGAGAGTGGGAGTAGGGAGGGCTGTGCAGTCTGTAAGGCTTGCTCACATCATAAGAGCTGCTCTGCTGCAGGAGCTCGCGGAGAAGGGAGTTGGCTTTCATCTCCCTTCGCCTTGCAAAGGGGAGCCTCCTCGGGGCACTGTTGCCTGTCCCTGTCAAGCCCCCACTAGTCCCCGGAGTAGCCACCAAGACAACTCTGCTGTGGGAGTTTGCCACGGTTGGGCGGGACGCTTCAGGTCTGGCCCGAGGCCTCTGGAGGTCTCGGTCCTTACGGTCCCAGCCCTGCTGCTTGCGTGTGGGCAGGCAGTAGGTGTGCATGTACGTGATCAGCTCCACCACTGAGCGCAGTTCTTTCTCCGAGCTGAACTGAGGCTTCGCCGGCTCAACAGGGGCGGCATTCACAACGGCCACGCCCTCCACCTCACTGCTGGAAGACTCCTCTTCTTCTTCCTCCTCCTCCTCTTCATCCTCCTCGGACTCACTGTCCTCGTCCTCCTCTTCTTCTTCTTCTTCATCCTCCTCCGTGTCCGGGGCCGGGACGTCCTCCAGGTCCTGGGCGGTGGTGAGGTGGCGGTGTAGCTCGGTGCACAAGCGGCCCGCCGGACGTACAGCTCGAGGCTTGCGCTCCTGAGGAAGGCCACTCTGAGGGCAGAGAATGGGTAAACCATTAGGTTATGAACTACTATTTTGCAGCCTGGAGTTCAACATTTTTGCCACCTCGGTTTCATGAAGCCAGAAGTGGCCATATTTGGACAATAATTTGTTAATGCATTGCTAAACATTAGAAAGAATGAGGAGTCAAGGGCTTTTTTTTTTTTTAACCCAGAGGCTGCTTCCATCTTTTATAAGCAGTCTATCATTCAAACTAAATTTCTGATGCAGAGAGTCAACCTCAGGGGGAAACGCCCTGGTTCTCTGACTCTGTGGAACACACCCGAAAAAACCTGGTATTGATGCTTTAGATTAAACATTTTTCATTTTCCGCAGAACTTCTCTGTGTCCATGCCACCAAATATCTCATCTCACTGTCAACAGTGGTTCATGGAACAAGAAAAATGAACCACCTTGCACCAACAGAAACAGACTGATGAACTCATGGGCACATCTTCAATTTCCTGCCCTGGATACAGGAACACTGAGCACACAGATGCAGTCAATTTTGCTTCCGACTTTGTGCAGGGTGATTCAGTGTGCAGCTGCAATGAAATGGCTGATTCTATATTACTCATAGAGAGGAAAAAAAAAAAGAGATAGAGAGAGACTGTGATTCACTGTTGCACTCTTGCCCTGTCAGTCAATACTCCCGCCATCTGCCACAGCAAAGCCACACTGCTCTAAGACTAAAGCTTACACACACACACACACACACACACACACACACACACACACACACACACACACACACACACACACACACACACACACACACACACACACACACACACACACACACACACACACACACACACACACACACACACACACACACACACACACACACACACACACACACACACACACACACAGCTAGCAATGGGGAGGTTAGGAGGTTGTGTGATGGATACAGGGTTGGCTTATCCCAGAACCGCATTCTGGTGTGTTTGTATTCTCTGTGCTTAATCCAGAGCAGAAAGCTGTCTGAAGGCTCACCATGCTCTGCGCTGGTACAAGATAAATGACTGGTGTTGTAATCAATGACTACTTGAAGCGCAATGCTAGAAGCCACCCAATTACTGCTAAGTCATACAGCAGCAGTCATTGTAAATGTCCTCTCTTCTACCAACGTCACATCTATCACAGGCAGCAGCTGAAGCTTTCTTAAAGTTCTGAGCATAAATGTCAAATGAAATTAAGATCAAACTTACTCAGAAGTGGAAAAACGCCACATTTTGACACTTTTTTCAACTCTAAACATCCATCAATACTTTCACTAAATCCTCCCCAGCAACCTCCTAGCTTTTCAAAAAAAACATGTCAATATGCATGAAATAGTGCAGTGCTAGCTATTCAATGGGAATCTTAAAGGCTCCGAAGAATGTTGGTCAAAAGAAATTCAACATTAAATGTTGGCATCAAACCAAGTCAGACACCATCCAACAATCTCTCTAAACCAGTGGTTCGCGACTCATCTAGCCTCAGGACCCATAACCAACTCACTCAGCGAAAAATCCCAAGACCCAAATTTCAGATCTCTTTCGACCAATCAGATTTATTTTAATGAAAAATTGTGGAGTTTGGACCTCAGTCAGTACAAAACATGTCACTGAAGCAAGAAACTGAACCACACAAACATGTTTAAAAACCCTTCACAGACTCAAGCTTTTTTTCCAGGCACACACTCGCGACCCACTGATAATGGCTCCGCGACCCACCTTTGGTTCCCGACCCACCAGTTGAGAACCACTGCTCTAAACAAACCCCCCCTAAGAGTTTTTGCAGCCTTCTATATCTTCTACTTTTTGTTTTAAAGAAGAGCCTTTGTAAGATGAGCACAAGAGATAACTTGAAATGAAAAAAAGAAAAGCCGTTCAAAGTTCCCGATCAACCAAAAAAGGTTGATAATCTTGACAAAATCAGAATCATTCATCATAAAATGTTGAAATCTTGACACTTCTTGGTCTGATTCTCATCAGCGAAAATCAAATGGCAGACACCTGCTTGAAGCGAACTACAAGAGTGATGCTGACTGAAGAGTTTTATGCAACAGTGAATTACTTCAGCTCTATCTTGCTACCGCTCTGGATTGGAAAAATCCAATTTTGGTTCGCCTTCAAGAGACACAAGGAAGGAGCATTAACCAGTGAGTACAGAGATGTGTGACCCAGAATAGAACAGCACAGACTGCGTCAGTTCTTCCCAACTAATGAGAAAAGGTGGAGGAATGGTGCAAAGTTTAAAGAAGTGAAGGGACAGTTTCAAACTGTGTGAAACTATCAGTGTCTACCATCTTTATCTGACCTCAAATCAACAGGTATTAACAGCACAACAACTACTACACGTGTTTTACCTTGACCAGAGGTCGGACTGGCCGCAGATGTAGGCTTCTGCTACTGTAGCGATGGCCGGGGACTCTATCCTTGTGTGCGTCGATGCTTGAGGGCACATTGGGAGGAGTCAGCAGCAGCTTCTTCAGCTGGTGAGGAAGAGAGGGAGGAGAATTCAGTTAGGATGCACATACATAAATGGTACTTATTACAGAGGCAAATTTAATGTGAGGACTAAAGGGATAGAAAGAGTGCAATCGTCAAAAGTGGTAAGAATATGGAGGGGGCGGGGAAAGAAAAGTTAAAGGCTAAATATGTCTTGATGACACATCTGTAGTTAAATATTACAACTTTTTTTTTTACATATTTTATTCAGAACACCAAACGAGACGCGCTGATAAAACGAGACAGCTTTATAGTGAGATAAAAGTGTCCAACATTTGGCTGCTTCGGCCTTTCATTCCAATTTCTAATCTATATTCTGTCGGACGTTAACTCCCTGCAGATGGATGTTTGTACAAGAGAATAACGTGCGGGAAAGGCCACGAGGTTACGAAACTGTACATTCATCACATCCCTAAAGCTGACAGCTACATGGCACATTCACGTTTCCCATTAAAGAGCAGGATTCGACCATTTCTCTCTCCATAATGGCACAGAATATGACTTATTTTCCTCTCTTTACTCCTCCATCCTAAGTATGGCTCATGCTTCCCATCGTTCCTTGCCTCTCTCCTTTCTCTACCACCTAGTCCCAGCCTTCTTCCTTTCCTTTAATCCTGTTCCTGCCTCTCGCTTCTTTACCTGTTTTCATTCATAAATCTTTGCCATGTATCTTCCCAATCGTCTCCCACTTCATCTTTCCTCTATCTCTCTTAAAGCCATCTTCGTCGGAAAACCATACACTTTCCCATCAACGCTGTCCTCTTCCATCTCCCTATCAATCACATTTAATGTTATCTTTTACCACACACCCATCCCTCCTCTCTGTCGTCCTCCTCTTCCCTCAGATCAAACAGGAATAAGCAGTTAATACACGGAGAAGGAAACAGAACAAACCCCTCCTGAATCCTTTCCCTGAGTATTACTTTTCAAATGGATATTACCACAACTGCTCCTCATTTCCCACTATCCTTTCATTGTTTTTTTTTATCCATCTGTCTATTCATCCATTCATCCCAGGGCCTATAGCTTCATGACAGGGCTATCAGCTGATATAAATCAGCTTAGGGAGAAAATCCCCCGTTAAGCCGTGCAGCGTTCGCTCCAGGAGAAGACAATGCAGAAAATACAGATGTGATCGGAAATGGGGATTGGAGCAGGAGGGGGCCCCCCCCCCCAAAAAAAAATGATTCACAGCAAAGGGGTCTGCACAGTAAATGAAAAACACTTCCTGGCATAGTGCGGCCTCAAAGAAATTAACACAACGTATTAACACTGCAATGATGCTTTGGTTCATGTGTTTAAATCACATGGCAAGAAAGCCATTGGAAAGTCAATGGGGACGCTATTTCTTGAACACAAGAGTCCTCTAGAAATTGATGAACATAAAGCATGATGACGTTTGCTTGAGACGTTACTAGTTGCTTGTGTAATGCACATAATGAAGATACTGCATTGAGCTGACTTAATTACTTATTTTACGCAAAGCCATAACCTTTTTCTGAACCTAAAGAAGTGTCAGCGTTGGTGGCTAAAACTATGAAGAGCTACCATTTACTGTAAGAGTAGACAGTATCACTCCTTGAAAATCTTTTCCACAGATATACAAAAAAAAAAAGAGTGTATTCTGTGAGGGGTTCCTCACATTGACACTGACACCCCCCCCCCCCCTCCCCCGAGCAGCGAATTCAGATATTGAAAATAACTATATCGAAGGAGTCAATCTTTATGCAGAAGGTCTTGTTTGCATTTCTAGAAATCAGGCATCAACATTAATTTCTGTCTGTTGCATAACCAGAAACCTCACGGGAGCTTTGAAAGGGATGCTTTTGTTCGCTGGTAGAGCTGGAATACCCTGCACAGAGGCTACAGCCCTCGACACATCGTCCGCAGGTTCAACTACCAGTCCGGGCCCTTCAATGACTACCCTGCTCTCTCCTCCACACGATTCCTTGTTTCCGCGATGAAGACACATGATTGTAAATATCAGTACAAAATATGAAGGGGTTTGTGGTAATTTCATGTATTTCAGGGTTAAGATATGGAGCCAGTCGAAAACAGGTATTTTACAAGCAAATAGTGAACTAACTAGTACACAGGTTACCTTACCTAACCTAACCTAAATATTTGAGCACAAAAATTTGTAGTGTTAAGTCAGAGACAGGATGTTTAAGTGTGTTAGCCTGCTGGATAGTTACCGGTACATGTAATAACAGACAGGAGCACAACAAAAAAAATTCTCTCATCACACTTTAAATTTAATTCTAATTGAGTAAAAAAAACAAAACACTAAAAGTGCTTCATATCCATGATTATCTAGCCCTCTTGTTATTAACACACCATTATCTTTGTTATTTTATCTCCCACTTAACCTTCATAACCCTGCCAGAACATCTATAAATATACTCAACCTACTGACCCACCTCTTGTACAACTTTATATTTGCAACTACAGACATCAGAGAATGGCATTTTAATAGCACTTTATTGGCCTTAAAGGTTGGGAAGCATCTTTATGAGAAAGTCATTTAAAACATTGTGGAGGTAAAGGTCATTTTAAATCAAACGGATGACGCAGGAAGCATAAAATGATGCTTCTGTGAGAGAAATAGAACTAGAGAATGTTTTGATGGTGTTTTTTTTTGCAGGTTGTTGTGCAGGGGTCATAGTTCAACCACATTCTGTGTACAACATCATTGCATAATGCATTACTGCATATTAACCTAATGTTTTAATGAATACAGTTGGCTGGCTGTAATCACAAAATACTATCCGGGTCAGATGACTGACAGGACTATCGCCCACATCATTAATGGGGCCACTGTGGCCCTTTAGTTGGCGAGCCAGCTTGGCTCAGACTGCATGATGATGCTCCTCTAAAGTCTCATCGAGGGAAATGAAGAGGATACTGAAGGTTTGTGTCTGTGTGAAACACTGAAAGCCCTCCGGCAGCAACCGGGCCCCTCAAACACTCTCTGCTTTACTCTACTCTACTCTGGACGCCGTCCAGCGCTGCACAGGAAGCATCAATGAAGGCCTTGTTCTGCGCTGGGACAAACACACACACACACACACACACACACACACACACACACACACACACACACACACACACACACACACACACACACACACACACACACACACACACACACACACACACACACACACACACACACACACACACACACACACACACACACACACACACACACACACACACACACACACACACACACACACACACACACACACACACACACACACACACACACACACACACACACACACACAGGCTAGGAAAAAAAGGAGGCGCTATTGCAATCATGCAAGAGTAAAGTGACGTACACATAAATAACAAATACAAACAGAAACACACACATTACAGAACAGCTGATTGGCTCAACAATGAGGAAGCAAAGACACAAACTAATGGTGTGAGCAGGTGAGCAGCACATGATGAAGGTGATGTGAGCAGGACCGTTTGAAATCATTTTAGATCCTGTCTATGAAAAGCCATCTTAGTTTTAAAAATAGACCACATTTGGCATTGCTTGTTGAACTTAATCCTTATTATATTAAAGATGACTGAAAGTGTGTCAGTGTTTCAACGTGTGCAATCTGAAAAATCGGCTCAAAATGCAATATCACGACAGAAACTCAAACAGTACGGCCAAACAAAAACAAGAGACTACATAGAGCAGCAGTGAAGGGAAATGTAAAGACAGAACAGAGGGACACTAGACGGATGTATAAATAATCACAAATACTGTTTTTACAAAACTGCATTTTAAAATGTGTGGTTTTCTTTATAGATGTCTTTAATGATTTAAAGCTTAGATATAATCACTTCATATCAATCTATCAATTCATTTACAACTCTTAAAACACTGTCTATATAAGATATCTGTCTTTCTATTTAGTAAGACAGACTTTTTTGTAATCAAGATTCATCCTCAAATGTTACTAATATACATATCGACTTACTGAAATGAGAATTTAAATATGTTAATCAAGTGACATACAGAAAAGAGAGCTACTTATTTTTGTATTTTTTTCATATAAGAAGTAGGTCCATAAGAGGTTTAAATAGTTAACATAAATTGTTAAATATGGATAAACTGCAGCTGTATCTGAATCCAATCAAGCTTTTAAAGTTTCTCATCACTTGCATGCAGTTTATTTGAGAAGACACACTTTTTTCTTTATCACTCCTCACCAGTAGAGGGCAGCGCCACACTCAGGCCTGAGAACATGAGTGACAGCAGTCGAGTGACGGTAAACTACTCAACTGATGGAAACAGAGGATGAAGGAGACGCGCACACACACACATCTGGCAGCTTTGGTAGAGTAGACAGAATAATGTAATTACAGCGGGCTTTTCTGTGAGAGTGGATGTGAATGTCAGGTTGCTATTTTTGACATTGATATGGAAACAGAGGATGCAGGACACTGTGACATGTATGGCAATGTTTAAATGTCCTGTTTGTTTGTTTTATCAGAGATCCTGAAATTGCACTGAGAGCTCTTTTGGCCGAAAAGGACAAATCAACAGATTTAAAAATGAGATATGAGACTGACCCAGGAGCTTGCAAATGTAGGGTGTCGACAGGCTTGAACAACTGTTTCGGGTTTTCCTGTTCTTTGGGAAAAATACCCATTATTGTTCATCAGTATACCTCACAAAAAAACATACGAGGCATCTTATAGCTTTAGAAATAGAAAACTCTGACGTGTCTTGCCTTGTCAATCACAAACTTGCTGCCTGGAGGAGTACCAAGACAACACTCCAGGGAACTGATTTCAAGAAGGTGTGGTAGAAAGAACAGGGATAGAAATAGAGGTGGAAAGTGTAGAAGAAGCCTTGCAGCAACTACAGTAGTAATAGTAGTAGCGGTGCATGGCAGTGTGACAGCCACAGGGACGTGTGTGTGTGTGTGTGTGTGTGTGAGGAAACTTTTGGGAAAGTGTGTTATCTTGCCAGCTGTCAGAGGAATGAAGCAACAACCAGTTGACTGAGTGCATCTTGTCTGAGGATAGAAGAGGCTTTTTCAGCCCGACTGTTACAGAATCGGAGGGAAAAACTAGCTGGAACGACACACTGTGCTGGTGCAAGATGAATCATGCGTGATTACAGCAGCAATAAAATAACAGCCAACATTGGGAAAATTGATGAACAAACCTTTTATAATAGTTCTGATAAAAATTGGTTTCAGATTGAACCAGAAAAAGCCATAAACTGGGGATAAAAATGTCTCCCAGATTTCAAGCAGAAAACTACATTTTTTCACACTCAAATTTAAATTAAATTCAGCACCCATCTGTCACAAACTTAAAGACCAATACCTCCCGATCTGCTACCTCACTCTAAGTCTGCTTCATGTCCTAGTTCTTCAAACTTCTTTTATAATTGATATATTTCTCTTCCTTTTTAATTGCGCCATAAACTGCATGAAAAAGGTGGACATAGCCTCTTGGTTTTACAAGTGAGTGCACTTAAATACACCTACATCCTTTATAATGTGCCACAGGAGGCGACTCCACCTGTTGATAGTTTCAAGGTTATTCCATTAAGCATCATAGGTCTGTAATTGCTGGTCCCATTTTGAGTAAAATATAAAATTAAGCATGTTGTGCTTTAGTGCAGGGCTACCAGTGATTGACAAGTCATTGCCAAAGCTAACTGCAAACCAAGATGGAGCAATAAGGATTTGTATCCAACCTTTTAAAGTCATATATGCCCACTTCTGACTCCAACCTTGATGCTTCATATTGGTAGTGTTCAAATTAAAGGGTGACATGGAGTTGGAAATGTCTATTTCCTACATATAGTCTTTGGTTTGCACCCATAGTTATCATAGTAACTTCCAAACATTTCACAGAGCATGACAAGAGATGTGTCATGGTGGGTTCATAACTACTTGCAATGTAACAGTAACTATTCAACATAATCTACCACTTCTCATTTGACCTTCAGGGTCGTTTTTCACTAGATGAAGGTGGAAACTGTAAAGAAAAAGAAAAAAAAAACAGCAGGCGTAACTGATTAACCACCAGCCTACCCTCATTCTTATTTTGACAAGAGTTGACTGATAACCAAGGTGAAACAAGGGCAGAGCAGTCATGTGTGGGGCCACAATGTTGTGCAAGACAACAGTAAGAATGATGGCATCTGGTGGCCTTAGCTCTCAGTGTCACAAGGTTGTTGTTTTGGACTAAACAATACCTCCATGGCATTTAGCAGCAACAAAACTAACTCTGTCTCCATGTGTCCTGTTTGCTGTCACCATAGTGCACCCTAACGCTAAAGGATATCGCTTGGCAGCCAAACTATCTTTTATTCTTTTACTAAGGTCATTACGGTCATTTCCGCAATTTGGAAGGAATGCCCCTAACCTCCGGCTATTTTTCTCTCTGATACCAGTAAGATGTGAGACATCCTGTAATACTTTCCAAATTGGTGGCACAGGCTTATGTACACATATGGGTAAAATATCACATCCTGCAAAAGTCTCTAAATGTTAAAGCTTGGAAGTAAAAATGTTTGAGAAAATGTCAGACTGAGAATCCAGTGTGCCACCTGAATTAAGAGTTTGATTGGTTCTCAGAGTAGGAGACCTTTGAAGATGAGGAAAAACCTTGTGAACACCCACTCTAGGGTCATTTTGAGATTCTTCTTCTTGTAGTTCGTAAAGCCCGCTGTACTGTTTATTCAGCAATGCCAGTCAACTCGTGGTCATCTCAACCGACGAATCATCTTATCAACTTGTAGGTGGCAGCCGTTATTTAATAGTATCATTTTGTGTATTCTGCAGACAGTATGTACCAAGTTTAAAGGCAAACCATCCAAAAGTAGTTGAGATATGTCACACCAAACCAAACCAAACCACAGGTGTAAAACGTCTAAAAGTAAGGTGGGTCACCAACATCATTAGTATTCATTCTATGGCTGCCATGGACGTCATCTAACAGCCACTGTAACATCAAATGTCAAAAGCAATGAATCAAATATTGAAGTAATTCTGGATAAATGGTGGACTTACTGAAAGATATCAAACTAGGTTCTATAGCCAAAATGTGGGATCATGAAACCTGCCTGTCTGTTTAACTTTCAGTCATTTACAAACCTTTTTCAGATGTTTTTCCTGCCAGCTCTAAGAGTGTGAGTCCTGTTGTTCACTCAGTCCGCATCCTTGAACCTAATTTATTTCTCAACAGCCAACCTTTCCTTGAAGAGCCTAACAAACCCTCTCTGACAGACCTTTTTTTTTTTTATTACATGATTTGGTGTGTTATTACAAAAGGGAAGGCAGTGCAGCTCTGTGAATATTTACGCTGTAGGTATTCAGCCATCCGGCCATGAGTCACGACCTCCAAACAATGGCATCTTTGTAGACCTCCCACTAAATCAGAGGGCACAAGAAAACCCTGTAAGCAGTTCTTTTGCTGTGAAATTTAAGTCAAATTAAGGAAGCTGGCTGGATTCATCTTGACAAGTGCAATAAGGCCGCATTACAGCCGTAATCATAAGTCGTTTGTTACAGCGAAATAACTTCCTGCTTCAATTAAGCAGTGAGGAGTGAGGAGAGAAAAACAAGTTCTGTTCTTGGAAGTGTAATTCAGGGAACGTTGGAGGGGCCTATAGAAACAGAAAGCGAGACAGAGGCATCCAGCAGCACTGTGTGAAAAGAGACAGGGGGGGAGGGGAGAGGGGGGAGCACATGGTTCACAACAAGTAATGTACACTGGAGCACGTGCTACAGGAAGGACCACACATACATTTGTATCATACATTTGTTAATTTTTTATCCCTAAACCAAATGCCTGAAACTGATTCAGATTACACGTTTTCCTTTCTGCCTATCGCAGCATTGTCTCTACCACTTATAGTAGTATCAAACACCGCGAAGCAAATGCTGAGAGTTGGGAGCTTCGCTACAAAACAGTCCAAAGTTTAAAGAGTGAGGAGTGTCACATTTCCAGAAGAACAGAAACACCGGTTAAACTTCACAAAATATTATCTACATTTTAGTTCTAGGTCTCACTTATACTTCCACCTTTCTCAAGAAAAAATGTAAGGACACAAAACAAAAACACATAAAGACCCTGGATCCCTTTTTTCCTTTGGTTAAAAAAGCCTCTTATGGTAAAAAAAAACATATATTTCATCTGTTTAATGTTTTCCTAATTCTTTACTATAAATATTTGTGATTTGTGTTTCTATAGATAGAGGTAAAGAATGAGCTCTATTTGGCTTTTCCCCTGTTAGTCATGACATCTTTCTCAACATTAGCTTCTTCTTACACAAAAAAAACAGGCTGGTAAAAGTCTATTTTTAAACCAGTAATGACCTTAATGCCATTTCATTTTATACCGTTTAATGTCCCTTAAAACAAATTCAATATCTACACAACCTCCTTAAAAAAAATGTATGCAAAGTGCTCTCAGTATGCTGGATATTAACCTCTTGTCTATCACACACAGACACACACACACACCCCACACACAAACATGAGACAGGACTGGATGAAAGGTCGCTGTGTGCCTCAGCGCCCCTCTGTTTTCCTGGAGTTAAAGGAAGACTTTGAACGTAGCGGGGCCAACACGGGGAACATCGAGGTTAGCAAGCGCGGCACACATTAGAAAGAGAGAGGGAGGGCATGGGAAAGGAGAGGCACAGACTGGCAGGGGCGAGAGTCAGCTGAGAGGGAGCGGCTGGTATGAAACACTCCACTTTAACAGGCGCTGGTTTTTTGAACTGTGACAGACTTTGTGATTCAAAGAGCAACTAAAGGGAATCACGGGGGTATTGCGGGTGAAGATCAAGTTCTTAAAGACGGTAAATGTTCAGATATTTGGTGTCAAAGAGATGCAAGGGACTCTTTTGGGAAGATTGGATCAGAGGTCCCTCCACTTAATGTTTTCTTAATAACAATGCCCAGCAGCAGAGAAAATCTGCCCCATTCACATAAAGCACAGAGGTGTTCTTACTAGAGATGGGTCCTCTGTCTCGGCCCCCAGGGTCTGGCTGAATTCCTCGGCGTTGAGAGGAAGACTGTCTTCTTCTTCCTCCTCCTGGTCAGGCTCCTCCCCCAGGGCAGGGAAGACGGAGAGCCCGCCCACTTCTGCGTCAACCATGCCATCCAAGCTGTCGGTCAGAGCGGCCAGCAGAGCCGCGTTCTCCTCTTCTATCTTGAATGAGTCAAACAAAGTGAGAAAGCTTGTGAGAATACACACCGATGGAAAGGACGGAAACGTATACGTAGAGCTCAGCACACTTCGAAAGTTTTAGACAAACTCATTTGACCAGAGGGCTGACATAAAGAGGAAGTCCTGAAAAGTGCTCAAATATGGGAAAAACCCCCATGTCAAGGTCATGAATGAACTTTTAATTTTAATTTCCAATTATTTTTTGACTAATGAGCTTTTGGGGAATCCAATCATCCTTCTGTTTCTGCCTTGTCAACCTCTATTTTAATAACTTATTTCCTTCTCCACTAAGAACCCGACAACACTTCAGCTAAGCAGCCTTGCTCTCTGAAATGTTTCAGGAGAACATACTGGTCTCTTTTCTATGACTTCCGCTTGTTTGATTGTTGACTATCTGAGCAGCATGTTAATGACTTTTATATATGTCTTCGCTTGTGCCATTCACGAGGCCAGAAGACAACCACGCCCACATCTGGTAAAGAAACCACTTTTATGGTGAACAAACTGGTGTGATGAAAGTTTTAAAGTTCAATGCTCTAATTTTTCAACCTCTGTTTGATCCCGCTTGGCCAATCCACAGAAATACTGTAGAGGGAAAAGAGTCATTGAAAGCGTTTGGAAATAACCGACCTCTGACACATCTTGGCATTGTGTGCTGCATTTACTGTCTGCTTGGAAATTATTGTTCTTAGCAAATATACAAAGTTTGAGGAGTCACTGTGTCACTGGTGTATCACTCTTGAATTCCCTGTCCTCTTAACGTCCTCCTCCACATCTATCAGCTTATGTACAGTCATTTCTTACCTTGTTTCTATCTTACTGACTTAAGCAAAGAGAATAACACAAAGGTTTGCATGACTATGCATCTGTTTTGTACTGAAGGTACGGACCAGTTGGCTCAACTACCTGCAGTCTTGGTTTGGTTTACAACGATAACTGGTGTAGTTTCAAGGGATAAAATTGGGCACATCCAAAGATAATCAGAAGAAAATAATATCTGTGATTTCAGTCCAAAATATGTACGTTTCCATCCTTCCATCCCTCCTGTGACATGCACATCTTTTTTCTGTGATGGAGCTGCCATCTTGCTGAGAGCAGAGTCTGGTGGAGAGGTGATAGCAAGGCTGGCCTACGGGAAGCTACCGAGCTCCATTCATCTGTCTCTCTCTATTTCCTTTTTTTTTTTTTATCATCCAGCTCTAGCTGTTCCTGGCTGCCAAACAAACTATTTATTTTTAAATGTATTGTCTCTCTCTCTGAAGCTTGCTGCTTCTTTCCTCTTCACAGGGCGCCACAATACAGACTTTCTAATTCTCTGCAGGAGGTCAAAAACACAGCCACGAGTAAGCGGCATCAAAGTTAAACTCAGCAGGGTTATCAGTGACCATTTATAACAGTTATTACAGTTTTCCTTGGGTTCATTTTCATTAAGTACTATACTACTAGTGGCATGGGTTTGAACCTAGCTTATTATAAATGGAATTAAATGATCAGTTTGATATTTTCTAGTGTAAGAGTTCTCTCCATTTGACATGTTTGTCTCCATCTGTCTCTGGAGAAATCAATCAATAAAGCTTCCTTAACATTCCTAGTGTGTTTGTACATTTAAAAGCACCCATAGATATTACCTGATAATGCTTATTAAATCAGACTGATATTATTCGGTCTTCAGGATAATAATTAGGTTCCACAGTGAGTAGGAAAGAAAAAGAGAGAGACAGCAGCAGAGAGTGAAATACAGTCAAATAAATTACAGCTAGAAGGCAATATAATGTATAATCATTTGCATATAAAGCATTCTTAGTATTGCTAAAGTAATAATATAGAATTAGCCCATCCTTTCTAATCTCTTTCTTTCCCTCTCTACACACTCCCAAGGTTAAATGAAGCCCTACCACACACAAAGACAAATCAATCCTGCCCAACATGGGATTAGATTCCTATACACTTCTGTAAATAAGTGGTGTATTGACAGACAGCAAAGAGACAGTGACACCAGGGGCTTCAGCTGTCTACTTATCACTCTATTCATTACTGTGTGTTTATAAACCAAACGCCGTCTGACAGTCTGCTCTGCTGTATTAGTCTGATCAATACAATATTGGCAAAAATATAATATGCCAGGGGGGGTTGGTGGATTGCAGCAGAGATATGGAAAGCTGAGAGGGATATCTGTTTATCTTAAAAGGGGACTCCTCTGGGCCACAGAAACAGAAAGAAAGAGAGACGTTCAGAATTACATCAAAACACGCAGAGGAAAGGCATGTATCAAGTTTGGAAAAAAAAGAAGAAAGGCAGAAAGATATTTGTATGAAAAAAAAGACAGATAACGAGAATGGAAAAAATCAGCTTTAGGCAAGAAAAGATAATTTAAACAAAAAAAATGGACAGAAAATGAAAGTAACGACTAAAAACAGCTAGAGACAAGATAACAGCAATTGAAAAGTTTAAAAGGAAGAAAAATGATGGAGAAGTTTAGACAGATGTCTCATCTCTTTGTCAATATCCAAATATCTATTAGTGTTAGTGACGTGCTTCTGCTGAGTCTGTTCTACCATCCTAACATCGCCATAAAGTTTTGCGTCGACAACAGGAAGGCAAACAGTCACTCAGGCGTCAGCTAATGGGAGTCGAAATCGGAATATAAATCAAGAGAGTACAGACAGAGACAGTCTGTTTTTACCTCACCTGCATTCCCATCATGCCTTGCCCGTCTTCATTTCACCAATACTCTGTGGTGCATAACGGCGTCAAAGCAATTTCCGACAGCAGAGTAACATTACACAGCCGATGATCTGGACCCAACTGCTACTTTATCTCTTTGTTGTCCTGTTTTTTTATTCTCGAGATGCACTCAATTTAGCCTCCATAATGGGACCACGAGACATCGCTGTGGTTGGAAAACCTATAGACAATCAATGATCCAGGGTTGGCTCACAGATGGAGCAAAACAAGAAGGGTATTCCCTGAATTCACCCGGCAAGGGCAATTGATACCAGAGCCAGAGGGCTTTTATTGGAACGAGTTGACCTAATGGACTGCATTCACCATCATGTTGCATGCAGCGTAGCAGAGAAACACTTTCTTTTGCAGTGGCCTCTAAGACATACTACTCGTCCAAATGTCAGAGTTTGCCTGTTCCGACCCCAAAGCAAAGATTGAATAAAGGTCTGCGCAATTAAGACTTTGCTTTCCAAGTAGAGAGACCAAATCAATAAAACAATAAATTAACAGAAATGTGCTTTACTGCCCTACTCATAAATATAAGCCCTCCTTTTAAATTGTTTTACTGGAGATATGTTTTTTCTTTGGTGGCAGAACAGTTCAGAGGATATTTGAGAAGTTTGTAATGGAGTCAGAAACAGCTGCGTGCTTCCGTTTCTCAGTAAAGTAAGTATTCTGTAGCTTGATTCTTGACCTGGATATCATGCTCCCATTATTACACAACCGTATTTCAAATAGCAGCAGATATGTTGGTATTAGTGCTGTTGAAATAAATAGGGGTCTTTGGACACAGAATTGTCATCTCATGTTGGGAAAGAACTTTACACAACAGTTATTACTGATAAAAAGTTACAAAAACTGACACTGTTCTTTCCCCACATTTGTCTTTTTAAGACCCTTCATTTATTTTAGTTTGACGCATTTTTTTTAGAAGCATTAAGTTACCTGTTACGTCTGATTTCAATAAATATTAAGCAGATCAGTTGCAAATGATGCTCTCTCAAAGGTTTGAAAAAATTCTCCTTGATTCCACGTTAACTGTAAACAAAAGCATACATTGAAACGACCAAGAAGAGCCAGGGCTTCACTTGAAGCCCATTTTTCCATTAGGTCACCCCAAACCTTCACCCAAACCCCAGACCCAGGTTGAAGTAGAGTAATCAAGTTGCACCATCAGAGGACTGTGTCTCACTCCTGATTATATCTGCATAAACTGTTTGAACATATTTAAGTTCAAATGTGCCCTCTAGACAATAAGAAATGGGTACTGCCATATACAGTGCTTTGTGACTCGACAATGTTGTGTTCAGGGTTGCAGCAGAATGGTTTTCCAAACTCCTGTCTGACTGAAGACAGTTAAAGTGAGGCTTCAGCATGCCAACTTTGTGGATTAGCTTTAAACCTAAAGCAATCTGGACTTAAATAGATTGATAAAGAAGCTTCCTCTCTGAAGCAAGGGCTTGTTTGTGCCTCCATCTTTGTACTTGTAACATCTTTGCATTAATTTCAAGTCAGTGCAATGAGTGGTGACTGACTCTGAATCAATGTCTTTTGTTGATATAAAGAGGTTAACTTTCGTAACCTAGCAACAATAACCGCTGGTGAGAAGCTCTCTGAAAACAGAGATCTGAGTGCCGTCTGTGGACACAGGCCCTAACTGAACTGTATTTTATTGATGAAGCCTCACCTCGAAGAGCTCATCTGCTGTACTGTAGTGGATGGAGGCGGGTGAAGCATCTGCTGGCTGATCATTGCACCACTGTAGCTCGCTGAGACAGTTGACGCTGTCGAAGTCACTGGTGTCCAGCTGGGAGAGGTCGATGTCCGGGAAGTCAGTGTCCAATCGGTCCGAACACACCTCCTCCTCCCCATACTGAAGATGGAAAAAGAGAGAGAGGGGAAGAGAAAGGTCACGTTAGTCAAACATTGAGATTAAAGGAAATTCCCTAGGTGCTTTGTCTTTTTCGAGATTCAACAAAAGTGCAGGAGTCACTTTGGAAAACATGAACCCAAAACACTGGAGGTGCTGATCACAGCTGGAAAGATCTTCAGCGAGAAACGACGCATGCGTCACTCATGTCTGCTTCTCTGCTCTCTCCTGCGATCACAAAGGAAGTGATGTCTTCTCTGCTCTCCGAAACACCAGCTACCAAACATGGGAAATAATTCTGATCTCTCTGAGAAGCTGCCAGGATTTGTGTTTCCTGTGAAGTTCAGCACTTCTATTGTTAAAATTAAGGGTTCAATAATTCCCATTGGGCAAAGCTTCCTAAAATATGTATGCAGCTGAAGTACCAGGAGGTACTTTGGATAAAAGCCTCCATCATCTGGCATATACTGTATATTATTACACTGTTCACTGTCAGAGTCACAAGGAGCTCCCATGAACAGCCCCTCATCTCTCAACAGCTTCTCATTATAGATAATGAGACTTTCATGTTAGAGGAGGTTCGACACTGAAACCAATAGAGGCATCTGCACCGACACAGCGTGGGATTAGACGGGAAACGTGTCATGTACACCAGCAGGACCTATCTGGAATCATCTTCATGCATTTATCCTGCTCATCTCCCCGCGGCCCACAAAAGATGCGCAACCGTGACTGTAAGAGGTCTTCAGGTGATTAGTTCCCCTTCGCTGGTTGACGGTGTGTTAATCAGTGAAATGAGCCGCTCCGTTTACTCTAGTTAATCTGCGGACTTGTTCTCGGTGCTTTGGACCTTTAGGAAAACCTCTCGAGTCATGTGAACTACAAACAGCTTTTTGAAAAGGTAAATAATTGCTCTGTGCAACGTAAAGCATGCCAATCCAAAAAGGATTATTCCAGGGCATTAAATGATATAGAGACTGTTTTCTATTATATACATTTCTATGGATACTGTGAGAAGGTTTCCATTCATTGATTCATCCAAAAAGTAATTGAAAAGCTAATCATACTTTTGGTCAATGGACCTCCATAAACCTGACAAAACAGATTCTCTTTGTGATGCCTTAACCTAATACTCAACAAACAATCCCTGAATTATTTTGTCGTCCTTGATGCATACTGTAACAACATCTGGGACTTCAGTGTGTCTTTGTGAAACTTAAATTCTTTAACATCTAAAATCCCCGAATTAACCTAGATTGACCCTCAAACAAAGCCCCAAGAAGTCTTCAAAAACTCAAAGGGAACCCAGAATCTTCACAAACAGAGCGACCTTTAGTTGTTTGACTGCTACAATGTCTCTGTCAGAAGTTAGCCGCCACGTGGTCCGCAGTCACAACACATGGCGGAGATTCAGACGGCTACAACGAGCCACGTCATACAGAGAAAAAGACAAAAAAAAAAAAAAAAAGAAGACAAGGAGGAAGTGTGTGGACGTGACTCAGTGTAAATGGAAGTGAGTGTAGTCTCTTGGGGTGATGACTGAGCGACTTTTGTGAAGCAGGAAACAAAAGCAGGAGGGGGAGAAAAAAAAAAAGAGCGAGCAAGTGAAAAAAAGTGGCCAAACGGGATTTTTACAACCATTGTGTACTTGATTCCACATCAGAGCAAGAGATCAATGTCTTATTGATGAAGTAAGCTCTGTTACCAGTCTGTCTGTCTCTCATTCACCTATGAGAACACACACACACACACACACACACACTTCCTTTTCCATTCATCTCACTGGGCGAGCAGACTCGGTCGACCAGTTCCACCAGTTGCAAACTGAATCCAACAGACGTTTTTTTATTCACTATCAGGTTTCCTGGGCGGTAATCTCATCTCCAGCTCACTGACTGAGCTGCACATAGCCTGTCATTGATGTTTTGCCCCTGAGCACTATGCAGCCCTTCTTAAAAGTTAGCCACTATGAGCCGCTGACATCTGTTCTTCTTGATAGCGCTATGTGTAGACTGTCACTGGAGCTGAGGCAAAATAGCGGTACGGCAACATATTGTCATCCTGTCTGTTCTGATACGACTATCAAATCCCTGGTGCCAAATTTTGACATTTGATATTCCAGGCAATTTAACTCACTTCACCACCTCCACCTCACTCTCCACCACTTTCAAACTGAAGTGAATAAAAACATTAGTCCTGCACTTAAGCCTAATTCACTTATCATGATGTGTCATCCGTTGATTGTCCTGCAATATACCAACGGCTGCATCGTGATGTTATCATCATTATCAAGGGCCATGTATCGCGTACCATATCGTGAGTGACCCTGCGAGTCCCATCCCTACATATCACAACGAATCAAAAATAATGGTGAAGTTGTATTTGATTATCTGGTTAGCATGAACCACCATGATTTAACTTCTTTGTTCAGTCTGTCAGGACATAACCGGTAGTTTCCCAACAGGCAGCTCTAATTGTCCTGGCTCAGTTTGATGATAAATGATTAACTGACTCTAGAGGGTCCTTGACATTTATGAAAACAGCAGGGTTAAGTTTAATTACAACACTTAAAAGGACTAATCTCCATATTTTTTTTATTTTTTTCAATCAATTCCAGATCAGCAGCAGCTAGCTCATCACTATGAACTATTTGTTCTGACTCTAGAGGCTCCTGGATAAACATGAGAACAGTTCTACTTTGACAGTCGATTACATTAATCTAAATGATATTGTTTAGTCAATGCAAAGAACTAAAAGACATTTTGACAAACCGTGATGGTCCTTCTCCATTCTCATCTTCACTCCTTCTCTGTCGTTACTCATCATCACAAACGATTTTCCACAAGCAGTTGACAGAGCTTTCACTTCCCACAAACTAATACATAAACACGTCTGCATCTGATGAATTAACAATTATTAATTATCGCCTTCAAACCGCATCGCGTCGTCAGATCATGAGTCAATCACATCACTGAAATTCATCCACTTCTTGTTTCACTGTTCTGGGCTCTTATTACTTTTTATTTTATTTTGAAAGGACTCCTAACGCTTATTACTGCTTATCTTGCAATTTGATTTTCAGAAACACTTTTTCAATTTCCCTTCTGATGCCTTTTTTTTAATAAATTTATTATTGGAATTTTGTGCCAAACCTTCTCACCATCCTCCTCTGTTCCACAAACGTCTATATGCACATATACTACACATATACACACAAACACAATATACACACCATCCACTTCTCCTCACCCACAAAACTAGATCCAGCTTTTCTATAAATCACTATAATATCATGTTGCATTTATGATCACCACCAACATAGTTTTGATCCACAACCTCAGACAGGCATACTCTTCCCCTCGCTTTGTGTGTATTCATGTGTGTGTGTGTGTGTGTGTGTGTGTTTGTGAGTGTGTGTGCGTCCGTGTGTTTATTTGGGTCAAGGAATTGATAACATGTGCTGATATCATTTATGCTTTCATAAATTACACAGAGGAATTACACAGTAGAGTGGAGCCGACACGATCAAAGAGCCAATCAGCAAAGTGAAGAGAAGGAAAGAGAGAGAGAATGGCGTGATGGAGGGAGAGGATTGTAAAAAAAAAAAAAAGGAGATTCAAGAAGGAGGTAAAAGGTGAGGAGGTGGAAAAGGAAAGATGAAGTGGGTGAGAGGGAGAAAAAGAGAGAGATGTGGGTCAGTAGAGGGGGAGGATAAAAGAGCGATATGGGAGGAGCAGGGGGGAGGGCAGTCGTGACTCGATAGAGAAACAGAAGGACAAGAAGGGATGGAAGGAGGAGATGAAAGACGAGAGGGGAGAGAATGCCCTCTATAAGACCCTCCCACTGCTTCCCCCCCCCCCCCCCCCCTCCCTCTGGTTGCTGATGCAGGTGTGTGTTTTCACCTATGTGTGTGTTAGCTTGAGTGTTAAGCGTGTGTTATTTAGCATGCAGCTCACATCCCTCTCACGTGCGCCTGACTCATCCCTCCTCCTCCTCCGCTCGTTAGCTCGACGCATCCCTCCTCTCCCCCTCTTTCGGCTCGTCCTCTTTTTCTCCATCACTTCCTCCACTCTTCCTCCTTGACCCCCCCCTCTCTCTCTCTTCACCTGTCATCTTTTCCTTCACTCAGCATCCTTTCCGCTATTTCCAATGTTCCTCGTTTCTCTCCTTTTCTACTCATCATCTTTCCTTCTTGATAATCCCTTTGCTTCCTCTTCCTCCCCCTCTCCTCTCCTCTCCAATAATTCTCTCTCTCCATCTATCGCTTCCTCTCCTTTTCCTCACTCTATAACCAAAACTATGTATTTTATTCTTTAAATGCCCCCCCCCCTCACTTCCTTCACTCTTCCTCTTTGACCTTTCTCGTCCCCTGTTGTCGTTTCCTTAACTCAGCATCCTTTCCCATATCTCCAATAATCTTTCACTCCTTGTCTCATCATCTTTCTTTCCTCATATCCCCTTTTGCTTTTTTCCCTGTCTTCCTCATTCTTCTCTCATTTTGTCCCTCTTTCATTCAAAGCAACCCCAATCCCCAAATTTGTCTCCCCTCACAAATGTTCATCATTGCCTCCTTTTTTTTTTAAACCTTGCCTTTATTTCTTTTTCCCTTTCCTGAACCATTCATTTTCCTTTCCTCCCTTGCATCCTTATCCCCTTGTTTTTTCTACTCCTTGTCCATTTTCCAGTTTCTAAACTTCTTCTTCTTCTTCCCATTTTGTCCAGCCCTCACCTCTTTTACTGGCCCTTCATGTCCTTTCAGCTTTCCTTTCTCCTTTTTTCTCTCTTCTCCACTCCACTTCCCTTCTTCACCTTTTCCTTCCTTCTCCCTCTGTTTTCCATTTCTGCTCTCCTTCATCTTCTCTCCTCTCCTACTTTATCCCTCTATCATTATTCCTCTATACCTCCTCCTCATAAACTCAAAGGACAGGCTGATTGATTTCATTGTTTCCACTGGGCCTCTCTCTCTCTCTCTCTCTCTCTCTCTCTCTCTCTCTAGTCATCCCTCCTTCTCTCCATTTCAGATGTCAATCAATAAAAACATCCTTGGGCATGACACAAACATTAACAAACACATACAGCAAATAACATGTGTGCACATGTTGCAGCAGGAAGCAGGTACAGTGGAGAATGAGTAGCACACACGCTGTATTATCATGCAATGTCTTTAGCTTTACATTCACATACCGATGCAGCGATTCTCTGATCTTACACGACGCTCTGCTGGCTTGTCCAGCTCTCTCTCATACACCTCAGGCTATGTCACATGCTAATGCGACACACAAACATCCTGCAACACGCGGACATGACTGAGCATAGTAACACATATGTGACTTGCTTTTTGAACGTCCTCTCTGCAGCAGCAGCAGCAGCAGCAGCAGAAGGCGATAGGCGGCCGTGTTCTCGCCGCAGCGCTGACTCTGAATAATGATGAAGCCCCCTGACAGCTACACAACATGACTCACACACGCCAGGAGGAGGAAGAAGTCCACCGAGCAGCTCAGCAACAAGAGGCAAATCCACCGTTCACATCTTATTCCCCTATTTCTCTAGCAGCTCTGCATTGTGCATAATCACTAAGCATTAGGGTTACATTTATTGTGTCTGGATTCAGTGACCCTCTTAACCCAAACATGCTACGGGCTGTCTCAGAAGGCGGCTGAGATTAGAAAGAGGCAAAAATAATGCACGGGATTGAGATGCTCAGATTTGTAACACATCAAAACAGGGCTCCACTGGAGACCTTTTTTTAACTACTGACTACAGCTGCCATCCTCCACCAGAAAAGAGACAGCAACACACTTTATAATGAAGCCTACGGATCCATTTTTTACTTTACTTTTGAGGTCTGGTTAAGTTTTGGCAACAACAACAAAATAATGGAGAAATCTGAGAGAGTAATTCCATTTATCCATCCCCACTTTTTCTGCTCAGATGGATGTCTACCTGTGACTACGAAATGGTTCTGTCAGAAAAAGTTTCTTTAAGCATTTGTGCAAACTAAAAGACTTAGTGTTCCTCTCCTCTCTGTGATTTTGGCAACCTCAGCCCATCTTAAAGGATGTCTCAAACCCTAAAATCATCTATAGCCTTAAGGATGCAAAGGAGAGATGAGGAGGAAAGGAATCACACATTTACAGCCTGAGAAATGAGAAGAGGCTCCCCTGCTATCTTTTTTTTTTTTTTTTTTTTTTTAAATGGTGAAGAAAGTTTCTTTGTGCAGTTCGCAAAAAAAAGCAGATAAAGCTTTGCCGTTCATCTCCTATCTCAGAGGAATAGCGCCCTCCTGCACTGGGTCACACACAGTTCATAGCACGATTAGCCCAGTAAGGCAGAGAAACAGCCCAGAGGTGAGACAAGCGGGTCTGTATCTACATTTGCATGTTCGAGTCCATAAAAACAAATCTCAAAGCATTGAGTGAAAAAAAGAAGCTCACTCTGACTCCCAGAACATCCTCTTCTGAGGTGGCCTTAAGCTAAAATAAAATAAAATAAAAAAGAGAGAAGTCTGGGGAATGAATTTAAAATCAGGGTTTTTTGCTGAAAAACACCAACGTGCTCAGTCATCCTTCCCTGGGAAAAAAAAAAAAAATGTGTTATGCCTGCTAAAAGGGAAATAAAGAGGAGAAGAAGTGGCCTTTTCTTCCCTGTTTTTAATGTAGCTTAATAGCATTGGCATGACACAATAGCATTTCAGCTGCGAACACATCACTCACTGCGTCTCCGTTTGAATCTTTTATGGCTTAAATGGAGCATTAGAATGAGCAAATTAAGCAAATGAGCGTGAAATTAATGTAGAATGCAGACACTCTTGAAGTTATTTATAGGCCATAGTTCTTGAAAAATTGCATTAGGTTCATTCTGAGTTTATAAGGTCTCAGAAGCAGAGGCATATACAGCGTCAGCATGTGTATGAACTATAGCACCAGAAGAACACGAGCAATGTTGTTACAGAGCAGAAACATTGCAGCACAGAGATGGACTTTCTTAGATCCACAACATCTTCATCTGCACTTTTGTGCTGATGTGAACGCATCACTTCCTGCTGACATTTGACTGTTTCAAACCTATATAATCTTCCAGCTACCATGTGCTTGTAAAGGGCATCACAGTGCAATAATAGTGCTAATGGGGTGTAAAAAAAAAAAAAAAAGGAGTGTGATGACTTCCATTTGTGGTTAATCTCTGCCTTAGTAACAACAGTGAAAAACCTACTGGCCCGTTCAGTCATAAAAAAATAAAAAAAAGCCTGCCGGGACAATCGCGCATTAAAAACCTGCGCTATTTATAGCCGGCCTGCACGTGGGAGAGAGCTATCTGGGCTAAAAACAGGCAAGTGGGTATGGAAAAGGCCAGCGAGACTCTGTAGCATGTGGATGTGCTGGAGTGCATCCTTCACTTCTATCTTTAAACACACGCAAACTTCACACACACGCACTCATGACACATTCTTTCAAGGGTTATCTCCTGTTTGAGTTCTCACCATGGTGCTGAGGTAAATCTCTGTGTCTTTCCACAGGGTTTTTTTTTTTTTCTCTATGAATAGCATATTGGGATTTTAGTTACACAAGAACTTCTGAGAGGCCGGAATTATCTTCATGGTTAAGTCGTCCGGGGGCGGAGTTTAAAAAGACTCTAAAGACTAAAAATATGAAGCTCAGTAACCTCGAGAAACACTTAACTGCGTCTTACATACAAGCTAGTTAGAATTAGATTCAGGTTCAACCTATCAATTAGCCACTTACCAACCTGAAAGCGGTTATGATATAGCCTGAAGAATCCTTATAGCAGCACATACAACATTTGAAAAATAAATTCATTAATAACTGCGCCATTTGATACAACACTGGGAATGATATAAGCGCCATGTGACGCCATTAAAACATCAACATTTGATTCTGATTTCTGCTGATACAAGCATTTATGAGCCTTTTCTATTTTTTCTCAGCACCGTCTGCAGAATATGTCTTTAAAATGTAGCATGTGTGAGCCACTGTATCTATTTTTTTTCACGTTCCCATTGTGGAAAAAGTGTGTCACAGTTGAATGTTCCAGTGACTTCAGTATGCATATGGTCATGTTGCTTTAATCAGAACTGCACACTGAGGTAGCCACAGACAGCAGGGGTCTACTTTTTGTTCAATCTCACAGGTGACTTGTTCTGCAATTGTTTTGCATTTCCACATCAATCATTTAAAAAAAAAAAAAAAAAAAAAAAAGTCTGCTTCTGTTTTAATTAGTGCTTTTTAATGAGACCAATGTATTGGCACATCCGGGGACTCAGTCAAAGCAATTCCAATAAATAAATGGAAATATTTATCGAGTTCTCGTTTGCCGAAGCTCCTAAATTAAGGCATCACTCACACAATCAGGGGGGCTAGGGGAATAGACACACACAGATTTCCACATGTGTTTTAAACAAATAGTTTTACAAATATGCAAATACATTTTCCCTTCCATGAAACAACTTCTAATGTTGCTATGATGATGAGTGGATTTGTCTTGCAGTCCAAAGTCTGTAGTTGTATTATAAACACGTGGGTGTGATGGTTAGGTGGTCTGCTGCTCCAGTGTTTAAACAACACATACTCAAACCTGCTCGGATACAACAGGAAATGTGCAGGATTCACATTGCATCAAACTAAAGTGCAACGTTTTGTTTCCCTTATACACTGCTGCACCATTAATGAACATAGACATTGAAGTTGTGATGATTGCACTTGATTAACGTGTTAGTGCAAATAAAACATTATGAACCAACCACTCCATTGTTCTGATAACTGTGAGATTCTTTATTGATCCACACAGAGAAATCAAAGCCCTGGCTTGTTTCCTGGAAGCTCTACAGCAGGCCCTTTTTGTAACGTTATGTAAGGTCAGTCACAAGCCTCGTCATGTGCCGGTGAGTCCTCGCCAGTGTTCTGGACTGTCCAAAGTTCCCTTTAGAGACACACACACACACAATCTCACGCACGCGCGCGCACACACACACACACACACACACACACACACACACACACACACACACACACACACACACACACACACACACACACACACACACACACACACACACACACACACACACACACACACACACACACACACACACACACACACACACACACACACACACACACACACACACACACACACACACACAGGGAAACACCATCACCATACAAGGTCAAGCTCTCTCAACTCTCGGCTGTAGATCATAGAAGGGTGAAGGAAAAGAAGACTGTAAGTCTCCTCGGAATATAAGGGATGATTTCTCGTGTAGTACATCCACTGGTGTGCTTCATGAATAATTTGATTTGACCCTCAAAGGCTTTGGTACCGCTAGTTCAGAACTGCTTAAGCACTGGATCAAGAGGTTTTAGACCAAAGACCTATTTGTTGCAGCAATCCCTCTTACTTACTGCAGAACTGCTGAAGTACAAAATGCAGTTTGACTCAATTCCCAAGAGGAGAAAAATCATGTTTTACTCTCTTCTCATTCATCACAAGTGACAAGCTCCGGTTCTTCAGGGAGTTCAATTATGCTTAAGATATAAGGAGGTCTGAAAACTGGCCACAGTTAGAAAAAAAATCAAATCTTCATACGTAATTTTACTAATTTAGTTGATCCAACAGAATTTTTCGAAACAATTCTAAATTTGAATGATCTGAAATCAGCGTTTCTCTTTTGTAAAGCTCATGGAAAGCCTCCCTAAACCAACTTTGGGGCAAAAGTTTCACAACATATTACCCAATTTGTGTTTTTATTTATGTACATGTGAAACCATTGGTTATTGCCAATGATTATCAAATATCAACGCTACATGTCAGAACATAAAGTTACTTTTAACATATTTCTACCATCTGTTGCCATCTGTGAGACTTGTCACTTTCTCAGACACAAGATCCAAGCTTAACTTTAAATGATCAAAAAAATGACGCCTTAAAAAATGTCTTTGAGAAATGCTCTTAATACAGAAAATGGGTAGGGGCTTTGTGTGAAGGTTAAGTGACAGAGCAGAGCCCATATAGCTGAAAAATGATGATGAGAGGAGCCGGATGGAGAGTTGTAATCACCTTCCAGCCTTGCACACTGAAGTGACATGGAAGATATAAGGCAGCATGCCAGGGCTGGGGACTCTGTTAAGTGTCCCACTGCCTTGACTCTCACTTTCTTGTAGGTCACTTTGACAGGATGTAGTTTATAAATGGCACCTCAGTGCCGCTCAAACTTATCCACTCATGACCCCCATAAATGAGGGGACCTGCGTAAGAACATCAAGGAATTAAATTTGGTCTCCATCAGTGGTGCCTGGTGCTAATTGCTCTGGTGTTTCAGCACTGCATTTTAGAGAGACACTTTTCGTCGATTAGACTTCAGGATTATTGGCTGTGCTTGTGTGAATGCACTCTAAGAAGTTTAAGTGCCAACTAGAGCGGTATAGGGTTTCATGGCTTATCACCATTGGTTCCTTTCAACACATTTCATAGACCCTTCCAGCATTTCATTGGTTCTACCCAAAAACAAACCTTACGTTTACACCTAGAACTATTTGTGAAATATTCCACAAATAACTCCCTTTAATGGGTCCCACAGAGAACCCATCTATGGTAACATGGTCCCATCCAGAACTCTCTCTCTCCAACAAAACTACCTTTGGTATTACAAGGGTTTCATCAAGAACCCAACAAGGCAGTTCTACCTGGAGCTCTTAATTATTCCATGGATTTGTAGAACCTGCCAATGCGGGCTCTGAAATTGTTTTTCCAATGTTTAACCCAAACATGAATCAGGAATAAAAAAATCCATGGTTACAGGAGTCAACTATCAAAGAAGGGAGAACATAGGTCCAGTATCTTAAAGTTTATGTTCGTCCGTTAGCATTTCACACTTAGTCATAAGTCATCCTTTTCATTCATTCATTCATTTGTTAATAAAAACATTTTCTCAGTCCTATATTGTGCTGTTACAATTGCTAACCAGTGTTGCACTGTAGAGGTATCAAACTTGTGCCCCTTCTTGTTAATCATTGATATTTCCAAGGAACATCATTGGCATGCATTATGTTTTGCATATCCAGCAATGTTTTTTCCAAAATATCCCAAAAGATGTGTGTGTATGGTTTTCCACTCTATTCCTACATAACAGCTAACAAGCTATTATCGGTTCGTACAGAAGATGGAAAAGCTCCTACTAATCTTGTATGGGTTGAAACATACTGTATATGACTTGCTTTATATCATATTAGACGCATACATTAATTAGCTTCCAATTAAATGTTGTTGTTTTTTTCCAATTGAATGTTGTAAAGGAAATATTCCACATATTTTAATATCTTGACTTTTATTCTATCCATCATGTAACGACCCAGTACACACATGTCGTGACCTTCTGAGGGGCCCCTTTCTTCAGGTTGACAACCAATACTTCATCATGACAGAGTCTCCTGTGACTCAGTGCATCATCTGTTGGCAGATAATGAGAGGGGAAAGCTGCGCCATTTAAACTTCCCAACTCATTTTTCTCCTCTGCATCCAACAGAGACGGGATGTGCTTAATTACTACGAACAAAAAGGATGCCCCCCTCCATCCGCCGAGCTCCCCCTCCATGTTTAATAAGGGCCACAAAAAGCCAATTATGTGGTGTTTGATTATTGAGGTACAAAGTCAGACAATAAAAACTCACAAGGGTACGGAGGGAAGCTAAATTAGGATGCAGATCAATGGGAATCATTATCTCAAGCTGTTTAATCTTTATTTATCCAGAGAAGCTTGACTGAGCACCAAAATGTTTTTCCAGCAGTAACCTGCTTTACATTCACAAAGTTCACATTGTATTCACAGCAGGAGTAGAGCCCCAGTACAAACGCTTTCTCTTGCTGCAGATTGTGTTCTTCCTCTAATCTGAATCTGCAAACAAGATCTAAAAATGCCTCCATCGACCCGGGAGCTCAATGTTCAAACCACTTTATACTGCAGCCTGGAGCTACACTAATGATCCTGCCATAACCTACTGATCACTTATGGATAATTAATGACATGATTAATCATTAAGCACATTTAATATTACCAAATTGGGACAAATATACACCAGGTTTTACAAAAGCACAAAAATGAGAAGAGAGCGTTTTTTTCCCCTCTTCACTTAAACAATTTGACCTCAAATTTCTGTTCAAACATCAATAAAAATGTCTACCATACATTTTGATTTGTAATCATGCATTGTCTGCAAAAATTGGTTAAGGCAATAAAAGTTGTATTAAAACTACAAACTCCATTAAGATGTATAACTTAGTTCAAAGCAATGGCTGTCTTCCATTGAGAGTTGGGTAACACCTGGTCAGGTTGATAGTCTATTACAAAGACTTGCGCTTAGTGCCAGACAACAATTTACATCCACAACGACAGGCAGTATAACCTGCATGCCTTTAGATTCTTGGATGAATCTAGTAAACCTGGAAAACCCCGCATAGACACAGGTAGAACATGCAAAATGCACAAAGACAAAGCATGGACCCTTATTTTTGTTAAGTTCTATATACTTTTTTAATTGAAAATTCTTTATTCTCTTGAAATTTGTAATCAAAGTACAAAGTTTACCCAGATGTAAACAACTAACATATGCTTCCATAGAAGTTCTTAATAATGATGCTCAGGTGTGAGACATGGAACAATCGACACTCAGGTACACATGAAGATCACATCACAGCTGATTTTCTTTTCCCATTGGTTAACAGTTAGTAACGTGTTGGGTAAAAAAGAGTGCTATAAAGCATTCTCTTAAATTTTGCCTTCCCTAAATGAAACGTGCTTCTGACAAACCGACCGATTGGTCGGATCCTCAGAGACTCACAGGAAGATAAAGACAGAGAGTTTGTCACTCTGCTCCCTCTGGAGTTTCTCTTCTCTTGGAAAAATGAAAGATGAATGAGGGACAAAATACAAATGGGAAGAAAGGAGACATTACCCAGGATGCAAAAATTGCAGACTGACGCTTTGATAAATGCAGTGGTTCATTCAAACTTTGCACTTACGCACAGGTAACCCTTCAGTGTGTCTGTATGTGTGGAGCTATATTTAGCTCCTATCCTGATCTCATGACCAGTTCTTCCTCAGGCCGCCGGTGACTTGTGGAGCTGCTGCCAGAACCAGACGACCCCACAATACACACACACACACACACACACACACACACACACACACACACACACACACACACACACACACACACACACACACACACACACACACACACACACACACACACACACACACACACACACACACACACACACACACACACACACACACACACACACACACACACACACACACGTCTGAAAGCTTGATGATGCAAGTCAATGGGGATTATTGTGGAATCAATCAAGTCTAAGCAGATGAGCTGTTGCCGCGTGTGTGTGTGTGTGTGTGTGTGTGTGTGCATCCATACGTTTGTACGTGTGTAAGTGTGACCTTGAACCTTGAATTGATGCATCGTTGCCCCCACATGTCAATGCAGGCCACTGTCTCACGCACACACAGCAGCTGCAATGAATCAAAGAGTAAACGGTCGTGTGTGGATGAGTTTAAAGAGAAAAGAACCTTATTACATTAGCTAACATTTAAAGGAACATTCTGTCTAATTCCAACATCTTAAGTTCATTTAGCTTGAACTCAGTGAACGTCCAGCAAGTGATCAGTCAGTCAGTGAGTCATGAGGTCAGAGTAACTCTAAACTGAGTGTGTGTATGTGTGTGAGTGTTTAGTATGCACATGTGAATGTGCTGGGATGAGCACAAATGAGGCCAGTGAATTTGAGGAAGTGAGACGCTGCCGAAAATCCAATTGCTGAGGAGTACTGACTGTTCCCATCACTGCTGTTGCTGTGTGTTTGCATGTTTGTGTTCTAAGGGATGAGTGTCTTCATGCACTTGTATTGGATAACATCACTCAGCAACCTCAGTGACCCCACCATCAAAACCCCGAGACACTCTTTTTTTAAAAACTGACAGTCTTTCATCTCCAATTTCAATAGGCTTCAATGAAGTATTGAAAGAGCCCTAACCCTAACCTTACCCTAACTGTGCTAACTGCAACTTTATGATGTAAATCTAAGACAATTATTTAAAAGAGTATATACACGATTGGAGGGGATATATTGCAAACACAGATATTGTGTAAAACATAATCAGCAGATAGAACTGCAACATTTAGCAAAGTTACAGTGGCAAGAAAAAAAAAACAGACTCATGATGTACAGCCATCTGCTGAAACTGCTCCAGGTTTGAAAAATGGGATAGAGGGAGATGCAGGAAGAAGGATAGGGACAATATGCTGAACTATATTGGGACTATCTATATATTGCAGCTGACTGAAGGTTGCATTACAATACGGTTCCACATCTTTGATCTCCAAAGGATATATGGCAGCATGCCCATAATCCATTAACAATTTGTCCATTGATCCATAATTGGACCACAGTGACTGATTTAGCAATACGCATATAAAACATCTACTTATAATATTAATATTATGATAAATCCAGAGGTGCAATGTCCTTTTTACATATATTTGGTGGTTGGGGAAATAGTTGGAGCTTTCCCACCATCTTTAATTTAATTATGGGGCTGCTCACACTGAGCAGCCCCATAGCACACTACAATGTAGAGAGGATACCGTCTATTGTTAGAGCACGTAAACATGGACTGCATTCAGGATGCATTCTGTCTTGTTTGAGTGACATTCATTTAGTGAGTAGTGCAGTTTGAAAACACAACAATCTTACATCTTTGCACAGAAACCCTATGAAGTGGGTTTGGGACATGTCGAATGATGCAACAAAAAAAGGTTCTGCTCCCGATCACTGCGGCTTCATGTAAGCTTTAACTGCAATCATTCTTAATCCAGGTAATGTAATACTAATCTCAATCTGTGCAAGAATTTTACTGCTTTTATACATGTGAGGGATTAGACTAAATCCAATTAAACATTTTTGACAAATTTAGGATTATTTGTGCCCAAGCATCATCATCATCATTATTCTGCTGCTGCTGCTGCTGCTGCTAGGAATATTGTAACAGCAAACCTGACCTTTGAGCTCATTAGTATGATTTAGAAATGAGACAAAGGGAAACAGAATCAACACGGATATAAACATGAGGGAAGTGCATTCATCTCATATTGAGTCAGATAAAAACACAGATTTCAACATACTGCTTCCTTTATTTGAACTCTCTGAAACACACAGACACACACAAACAATCCCACATCATCATCACCATCAAAGCATCTCTTACTCTCTTTTTGTCTCAGACACACATACCCTTTCTCTTCCCCCATATTGTATCTCTGTATCTTACACACACACACACACTCACTCAAAATGATTTCTGGCCTTCAGTCAATACAACAAGTGTTATTGAGCGCTGCTGATGCCGCTTCCAGTCTCAACTCAGAAACACTCAGAGTTCAATCAAATACTCATTCTCTCACTCGTGTTTCTGTTGGACAATCTAACACTAACTTTAAAGGTGAGACCCTCAGAGGTTTGCCCAGCAGACTTGGGCAATAAGAAAGTTTTTGGACTGAAGGAAGTTCCAGCTTGAGTCTTTTTATTTCTACAGTGTCGATTTAAGTTTTGCTCGATATTAAGGCGGAAGAGGTTCTGATTTTGCTTTTAATTTGACAGACAAAAGAGTTGTAACGGTATGTCTGATTTGAAAAGAACAAATTGACACTAATTATTTTGTTGGGGGTGGGGGGGGGTTCACCTAGGCTCCAGATATAATTACAAAAATGTAAAAAGTACGAAGAAACGTTCAAAATCCAAGGACAATCTGCATAATTTGACTACAAAATTGCTCTTTTGATCAATTTCATTAATAGCAGGAGAAAAAAAAACATTTTCTACCTCAGCTGGTAATGGAAGAAATAACCAGTGGCAGGTCTTTACCTGATATAGGCAAAAATCCAAAAGGCCTGCATCTCTACCTGATGCACCAACACACCCTCCTAAATGAGGGGAGAACACAGCACTAATGCACTCATAACCTCCTTAATGAGCCTCATAAATAATGCTAATGACTTCCCAAATAATCCAACAAATAAAAGCCATTGCCTGCCATTGAACAGCAAACCCCAAAGATGGCAATGGCCAGCACAATTGATCATTTGTCCAAAATCCTCCACATTGCATTTAAAGTAATGGTATAAAATGAAAAATAGTATTGAGTCACTTTCTTTGGTTAATTCAAGGTTTCAAGTGGGGGTCACTTTTGGCATGGGAATCCAGTCTGTCTACGTCTCTAACTTCCTGCTGGGAGATCCATTACACTGATCTCACCTCCAGCCAACCTCTGTCACTCTGCAACATAATCTGGCTCGATCAATCCCTCGTCCACCGCCATCGTCCCTCCATCTTTCTATCCCTCGACTAGAAAGAAGGGCAGAGTCGCAGGGGCTAAATCTGGAAGCTGCAGCACAGGTGAATCCACGGCTGTCCCCTGCATATAAGAGGCTAATGACAGAGGGATGGAAATACACATTAAGCCAAGCAGACTTTCCTCGATTCAGCAGGCTGATTAAACTGAAGCGTATCACTCCGCTGCATGTGGGTGTGGAATGTTTGCCTGCGTTATCTTTTCTAGATCTTTGGCTACATTTGCTTAATCCAGCCAATTTTTGGTAAATTATTTGTAGATGCATTATACCCTATGGAATTGTTTTTTTCCGATGCATAACGTGGTAGCAGCTGTACTTCCTGCTTTATTCTCTGAACCGTCAGCCGGGCCACGCCCACTCCACGCCCTCCTCCTCACGCCGTCACTAAGCACCCTGCTTAATTGTTGTCAGATTAGCAGTCAAAGCTAAGTCGGACTGTTCCACTGGCTGACGGATAAAGCCGCAGCCAATCAAGAGCGAGTGAAGGGCAGCACAGCAGCTTGGTGAAATGCGAGAGGGTCGGGAGGTTGACAGATGCTGAGCGTGGAGCACGGATGGAGGTTGAAATGTCGGGAGAAAACTGCTAGCTCAGGAAGTAACACACAAAAGTCATACTCAGAACATCCTTTACCCTTGATTAATCCAGAATAGATCCGATTTTTCTCTAAAGTTCCCAATACATACCCATGTAACGCATTAAAAATAGGTGTCTGTATGTTTTGGAAAAACTATTTTTATATGTTTCCTGTGTTTAGCTCTAAAATCTATTATTATAATACCTTTCTTTCTGATGTCATTGGAGGTCTAAAGCTTTGTGCTTTAGTTTATCTTGAACTATTTTTTATCTTTGCTCCAAAAAATTTGACGTATTAAGTCTCAGAATCCAAATCTTTTTTGTTTGGTTGTGTTCAAAATAGTTTTTTTGTGGGCAAAAAAATGTGTTCCAGTTGTGCCAGTTATTTTTAAAGACGGCAAACACATAAAAAGCTCTGACTGAGATTTGACTGCAAAAGCTCTATTGATTATTTTGTCCTCTGAAGAAGACCAAGAGGTCAAATTATTTATATTTATGAAGTTAACTACCATCTGTTTCTACTGAGCATATGGTGCAGTGGATAAGGGAATGCAATGGAGTGAGGCAAAGATGCTTTATGTTGCTTAACTTCAGTCTTTGTGCTCATTAAAAGCGAGACAAAAAAACAACATTTTGAGCTCAATCTAAAAATAGTGTGATTCACCTTTAAAAGCATCTACAAGTCTAACACTGCAATCCCTTCAGGGCCAGATTTCAGCTGAACTTTAGCGGTATCAAACCTAAAAAAAGACAGTGAGTATGAGTGACAGAGTGGCTGAGGATGATGGTAGAGGGTTGAAGACAAGACAGAGCGGTGGGCTAAAAGGAGAGGAGAGCTGCCGCCTTGTCTCTGCAGGTAGCAGGGCTGATGGGTAATGGGATCGGAGGGGGAAAGCCGATTCAGGGCTCAGAAATAAGAGCGGTGGTGGCAGCTGAGACGGCGTGGAGGCCCTGCCAGCCAGGTTCATTTAGGGCTACGCTTCAGCGTGAGAACAGAATGAGGAAGAAAAAGAGGGAAGAAAGAAACACTGGAGTGTTTCTGATGATGTACGCAGACATACTTCAAGTTTCAGTGGTTTTCATCAGTTTCACTTTCAGTTGAGCTATCGGAGTATCATATGGGGGAAAAAATGTTAAGGGAGATGATACATATGTGAAGAGACAGAGGAGAAAAGTTGAAAATAATAAAACTTGATTTAGAAGAGCAGCTTTCAGGCCAGTTTGACCTTTCCTAAATTTCACAGAGCCAAATCCTGGATAAGAAATGATTTGACTTGATCATTCTAAAGGTTAATCCAAATGTTAATCTACTTTTTCAACATCTGGCAAGGTGTTAAATATTCCAAAACAAACTATTGGCTTGTGAAATTTACCAGATTTTGATAACAGAATAGAATTCCAATCGGGACGAGCTTATATTGAGGTCTTCTTCAAACCAGGGAAGTAAATAAAGCAGCAGTTGGGTCCAGCTTTTAAAAATGCCCTTCCCCCTTTTTAATGTATGGGTAGACTATTGAATCAACATCTATTCCACATCAAAATGTCCTCTGTGTCCTTTGTCGTCACTCCTCTGACATGTGGACATGCAATCTCTTAAAGCACTGGTAACCACTTTCCATATTCCCTGAGAGTCCTCTGTTGATTAAATTGCCACTGAACAGGTTTTAACCCTCAGTGTCTACCATGTTCCAGTCTCGGATGTCCGACCATCCCAGTATCTAATTCCCTCGCAGTGGGACTCGGCCTCTAGCCGCACCACAGAAAACCTGCACTCTATCTACCAATCCATTACGTGCTCCCCGTCAACATCTTTGTCTCTGTCCATTGATTCTGTTGAGGCACAAATTTAGCATGGAAGTAAATATGGAACTTCTGCAATAACAACACGTATTATTTTAGATTTGAATGAATCTAATAGTCGGATGTAAGGGTCCTAGAACGATAATAAGAACCAACTTTCCACTTTAGTACTTCAGCAAGCGTTGCCTGAATGAGAAGAATACGAAGAGGCAAAGCAATGCTTTTCTAAGACAAGATGACCGCAGCCAAAAGCCCAAACGTAAGTCTTCATAATAGTAGTTAACACTAATGGGTGACATAACAGTGGCTACATCCACTTAAAATATACAATCGGAACTTCGGAAGGAATCTATCACAGTTGGTCATCAGTCTATCTGATGGCATCATCAATAGCTTTGTTAGCAATTAACGGCGTAAACTGATCCGGGCTAACCAGCAGATTGGATTGGCTAGCTGTCCAGAACTACACACCCAACTGCAACAACAGTTTATCCAACGTTTCCAGTCCTCCCTTGGGAGACATGTACGTTTCTTTCCTTCTTTTTTTTTCCTGCCGTAATTTGCAATTTTTTGCCACCTTAGTGTCTGAATAAAGGTTAAATAAAATACAAATGTGTTTCTATTCTCACCTCCTTTATATTCATAATTTCTACGTTGCCATTTTACAAAATCCTCCTTCCTTGCATCCTTTTGTCTGATCCCTCCCTCCTTTTTCATATCGTGTAATTCCTGCCACAAAGCCCGCCATGTGCCCTGTCATGCTACATCTTCTGTTTGCATTAATGTTGCATTAATGCATGCGAGTCCTGCTTACACATGCTCGCTTCTGCACAGGAGGCGCCAAGGTCAAACCTCCACAATCACTCCCAGTAAGGAGCTCATTATGAGACAACATGAGAAACACCCATAAACCCATGCAACGTCCCGCTTCTCATTTTCCCTCCTCCCTCCATCTTTTTTTTATCCCTTTCTTCCTGTCACATGCCGTGGACGGTCAGAGGCATGACACTCATTATTCCCTGCAAATTAAACATCTATAGGTCTGCAGGGGCTTTTCCATCCTTAACACTGGGTGGGATCTTTTTTTTTTTTGGCATGATGATGGTCAGATTTGAGGTTATTGGCATTAAACATTACCTAATTGTGACTTCCTATAATCTGTAAGTGATCGCTCTTCATTAATCCATATGTGTTAAAACCCTTTGTCTTCATCTTTCCTCTTGTCCATCCGCCCCTCCAATCTCAGCTGGTAATCTATCTTTTCAGGCAGGCAGCGTTTGGAAAGCTCTTAACAGGATTGGAGAAAATCAGAGTGGGCCTTATCACAGGGGTCGCGTCAAAGGTCAGCAGAGGGGTTAATTATGGGCTGTGTGTGTTTGTGTAAGTGTAGTGGCGGAGGCTGATACTAATTGAGTTCCACAGCAGGCATCCCTGACTATAAACCTTGTGTGTTTCATTTCCTGTGGGTGCAGTTCCTCGAAGCACAGTGTGTTTTAGCAGCGCGCACACACACACCTTTCCCTGACCCCGATTACAACCCTGCGACTCGGCCAATCGCGTCACACCCCACTCATTTTGAATCTCCCAATCCATCAGTTCACCTGACCTTAATTCAGTGGCGACAGGCCGGCCAATCAGATTAGTTCACCTTTATTTAAAGCTCCTCCGATGGGCAGTTTTGACCCTGATCACAGCCAATCACATCTAATTTGCCAGACTTTCAGCATTTGTTAACCTTAATTTGTTTATGAAATTTACTCATTAGCTATTCAGAAGCAATTTGATCAGCAAGAAAGAAGAGTAACGACATTAATAGCTTTTAACTTTTGCAGTCGATTTTGGGTGGTTCATTTAAAATTTAATCAAACGTTTTTTTTAAATCAAATTTAAGAAGTTTTCTAAAAAAGGTTTGAGTCCAGGCTCTGGCCCAAACACTTTGGATTCTGGTCTGTTACCAGCCGTCCTGGCTGACCCTGGACCGGCCTGCTGTCTGCTGCTGTTTTGTCGTCCTTCTTGCTTCCTGACAACGCTGTCTGCAAAACAAAAGGACGATGATGCAGCAACACAGATGCTTTCTGCTTATTGTGACGAAAGAACAGCTGAGGCCTCACAGAGAGAAAAAAAGAGAGCTGCGGAGAGGAGGGGGAAGGACGTTGTGGGGAAACACGAACCTGCAGCTCAATAATACGATACACCAGCAGGCCTTAATCAATTATCAAGAGTCAAATTAGATAATGTGTCCATGTGGGGGACCACTTCATGTACGCAAACTCCCATGAGGAGAGCTTGTTTTTGGGGTAAAACATATGAGGTGTTTCTTCATCATTAGTTTCCTCCACAGCACCACATATAGCAGATAACACAGCTGAACAATCAGAGACAGAAAGAAGAAAAAAAGAGAAAGAGAATGTTTCCTCTAGTCAGTTAATGAGCTGAGAAGCTGTCAACCACAGGCATGCTTGTCTACGTTATTTTTGTCTCCTTCCACTTTTTTGCAGCATCCAACAAACTGTTATGCAAGAAGAGTGTTTTTTTTTCAGAGTCAAAGTATAGCAGCAAGTACTTCTCAATGCATTTTTTTTGCTACTGACCAATAGGTGTCCATATCACACATTGACTTTTTCTTTATTTTATTAAGGCTTACTTTCTTCACTTCTTTCAAGAACACGAGAAGTTTTGTTTGTTTGTTTTTTTGTATCACTCAAACATCAATCTACTGATGGAATTCATAATGACTTAAAGGAAGGGGAGAAACTAAGTCGAAGGAAAGGAGAAAAGAGAGGAAGCGAGAAGGGACAGAGGCTGCAGGCTGCCAAATTGGTCCACTCAGCAGGCCGTAAAACAGAGGTCACATAAGAGTCTGAAGGAGAATTTTAAAAAGAGTGGCTTCTTTTCTTCTAAACTGCCCGTCAATCAATAAATCAATTAATGAATCAACTGCCTTTAAGATTAACCAATCAGCCAATCACTTCCTGACAGGGTCAACCTTTGGATGAAACGGAGCACATGGCCGGAGCAGATGGATCAGACTCGATGAAAGTGAATGCTCAGACACAAAAACGTTCATAAACTCGCCTCTCTCCCTCTCTCTCTCTCTCTTTCTGTCTCTCTTTTAGGCAGGTCACAGCAGTAGTCTGAACAGAAGCAAAAACCTGATGGAAAAGCTCAGTACTCGCAGCTAATTACAAGCCTAATCACATCCTGTTTGCACCCAAACTAAAGCATAAACAAAACCTGCCTGTGTGTGCCTGAAAGTTCATGCGCCTGCATTTGTGTTTCTGTGTGTGCAAGACAAATAGGAGCTGATTGTGATTTCTTCGTCAGTTGCAGTCTGCAGATAATAGCACAGAGCTGCATCGTGAAGATTGGTAGTCGGGCAAACGGACTTCTCATTACTGAGTGGTAATGTGATGCCTATAGCTTTCAAGGACAGACACACACACACACACACACACACACACACACACACACACACACACACACACACACACTTAACCACAATAGCGCCCTCACAAAGGTTGAAAATAACTTTCCGTGTATAATTAGCTAAGGAACATTTAATTATAAAAACATATTTGAGAACATGAAACAAAGTGTAAAAATGATTTTTAAAGACCTATTTCTAAAAAATAAATCTGATGCTAAAAAGCTGAAAATGCAAAATAAAAATCAGATAAACACACAAGGACACAGATAATACACAAAAATGTGTAAACTCTGGACAGGTCTTGTCACAAAGACATACATTCACTATCAGTGATCCATAGAGCCCATTTGTGTGACTAAATCCTATAGTCTCAATTCAATTGTAATGTGCCGTGTTGCCCTACAGCAGGGTGGGTCCAGCTAGCTGTAACTAATAGAAAAAGCTTATCACAGCTCTGCCACACACACACACACACACACACACACACACACACACACACACACACACACACACACACACACACACACACTCTGATACACACCGGTGGCTCCTCAAGGTCGTTGTGGGGTTTCCAAGAAACGTGCAGATAAGCACAACTCAGCATGGGAACTGTGGGGTCGGAGGTTTGAGACGGGGAAAAAAAATAAAAATCCAGATAGAGGAGGAACAGGGGTTAAAGGAGCTGGTATATCACCTAGCGTCTGATATATACGTTTGACAAAGCTAAATTAATTATGACACATTTGCATGATTAAGGTAAACAAAAGAGACTGTGGTGGAGAAGATGGGAGGCAGCGTTGATCTAATTAAGACTGCATTTCCCATCATCCCCATGGTCCTTTTCATTGCCTTGAACGAAATGGAACACATTACACATACCATGTATTATGTTCTGCTTTTACTTCTTGTATCTGATGCCCCCAAAACTTCACCAATTTGAAATGAGCACTTTTGAATTCATTTTCTAATGCCGTTGGTACAAAATGGAAAATTGACGACCTAACCAGCATCTCTGTGAATGTCTAAATTGCTTTTATCCCCCATTTCCTGGTATTTCCCACACGTCTTCTAACCCATAATACTGCAAACTTCCATTATTTCTACTATCTGACACCACAGTATGAGAGTATCCTACCAGTGTTTTTGTACCATGAAACAGTTGATAATTGGTTACCCTTAGGCAACAAAATGACTTGAAATAAATTGGAGTGTGGGTAACAATATGTATGATAAATTAGCATATTAGTTTGCAAAACGTCAGGGATGTAGGTAGCATAATGCTCGTGACTTCCAAGAAAATCTATGTTGACTATGGTTCCACAGTAGACCCATCCATTGTCCTTGTCCACTGGGGGTCACTGCCCAATATAAACATTAGTATGGGTGGTATAAAGGCATCGCAAGTTATACAGTTGCACCTTGAATGCTGTGAGCCTTGTCATAATTGGCTAAATGAATCAATCAATTAGAAAGAAAAAAAATTGTTATGTATGTTTTATGTATGCATTAGGTTTTTAGTGTATTTGTTTTTTTTTATTTTTACCTTCAGCATTAATGTAACATTGTGTTATACAGTCATGTGGATGAATGACACACCCACTGCTGGTTAGCTCCACTGGCAGCTGTCAAACACACACACACACACACACACACACACACACACACCTAAGCATGACTGCAGAATGCTTGCTTTTCCAAGGACGTCAAAAAATACACCACACACACACACACACACACACACACACAGCAGCGCGCGCACACACACACACACACACACACACACACACAAACAGGAACACACATCCACACGCTCTACAGGGGTTAGCAAGTCAGTCAGCACTTTGGTATCCTTTACACAGAGACAATGACTGTAGGTGTCTAATGTTACAGCGGATTGGATAGCACACACCTGTTATCCCACACATACAGTAAGCAAACACAAACATTCACACACACACACACACACACACACACACACACGCATACATGAACACTTTGACCCATGGGAGACATTTAAACCTTGAATTTGTGATCACCTGATGACGAGGTGGCACCACCTATAGCTGTGTGTGTGTGTGGGGTGTGTGTGTGTGGGGAGTGTATAAGAGTGTGCACGTGATCCAGGTACTGTATCCAGGCAGACTAAGCACTTCTATCACAGTGACGAATCTGATCGGCCAGGCCACACATTCACCAGCGTGCACACACGTATTTTTGCAGAGAGAGGTTGATTTATGGCCTTTTCTGTATCGCGGCCGCTCTCTTTTAATGCGAACAGTGACGAGTTTCATTACTGAAGTCATAGATGGAGGAAGGATGGCAGACTAGGAAAAGGAAGGAGAGGAAGGCGGAGAAAAGGTTGTAAGAAAGCAAAAAAAAAAAGAGTGAGGGTTAAAAAGCAAAGAAGGGGAAAAGGAAAGAGGCAGGTGAAGGTGAAGTATTGCTACAAAGAGGGAGGTAAAAAGAAAGGACCATATATATATAACAGAATAAAAGAGAAATGGGCACAAAGGATGAAAAGAGAGGGAGAAAAGTGATGTAAGGAGAAAAGAGAAAGAAAGGAGTGATGAAATAAAAAGGATGCAGAGATGGAGGGAAGAGGAGAAGCAGGTAAAAGGTAACGGACCAACCCTCGGTCATCTGATCTAATGGCTCATATAGCAGATGCATCACGACTGACTGTGTGTGTGTGTGTGTGTGTGTGTGTGTGTGTGTGTGTGTGTGTGTCCTGTCTTGTCTCATTCTCATGCAGAACACCGTGTCTGCAAACTCTCCCTCTCTCCCTTCTTTATCCCCTCCCTCCATCTCTCCTTCCTTCTTTTTAATGGTCACTTTTCTCGTTTTATTTTCTCTCCACTCTGTTTCCCCGCTCTTTAACCCCGTCTACTTGCTTTCTATCATCTCACCCTCTCAACCCCTTCTTGGATCTTTTTAACGCTCTCTCCTTTCCTCCTTTCATTTCATTCGCCATGCTCTTTAACCCCCACTTGCTTTCTATCATCTCCTCAGCATCCCTTCTTCCCTTCCAGGCGCTGCAGAGCAGGGAGGTGAAGCCGAGCGTCACGACACACCCTCTCCTTCCCTCCTATCCTCCCCCCCCCCTCTCCTCCTTCTTTCCCTCCATCCATCCCTCCATCCAGGACTCCCTGCATCCATCCCTGCATCAATCTGTCCAGTCACGACTCCTTAATGGTGCAAGGAGATGGAAGGAACACTGAGTCAGAGGGAAGGCAGAGAAAAAGATGGATGGAAAAAGGTGGATAACAGCAATGGAGGGTGACGAGATAGGAACAAACAAAGAAACAACGCAATACAAAAATGCATCACTGCCCAACTAGTTGGTTTTCCCTACCTCCCTAAAAGCACTTGAACACACCAGGAGAAGTTTCAGAGGACTCGCAGCTTTGCAATGCATCACCACACAACAATAACTGACAAAAATAAAAGAGGACATGTTGCTCACTGTGATGGATTACCTTTTTCAAGCAAGATTCAAGTCTCTGCAAGTTGAATTTTCATTCTGTGCTGAAATGAATAGAAACTAATAGCTGCCTGGAAGGCAAGACAATCTCCTTCATCAATCTCGAAAACCTGTGGTCTGCTACCGAAAGCGGTCTGCATGAGTTTGCCTTTGACACGCTCAGAGTGTTCCCAAACTTTTGAAACTTTGAAATATATATCCAGCTTTTAGTACAAAAGTAGGCCAGTGGGAGCTTGAGTCTTTGGGAGCAATGTAACTGATTATCATTTGTTTTTCAAATAAATGTCCATAAACATTTTTAAGATAATCCATCATCTTGAGTTGCTGCGTGCTACAATCTGGATCTGACCGGTGAGTTTCCATCTAAAGAAAAAAATCTGTTTACGGAATAACTTTTGGACTTAAGAGAGGATACAATTAAACCTGCAGATCAGGTTCAATGTTCAGTTCCTGCAGGAGTTAATTTGTGGTGAAGTTTACTTATTCACTTCAGTTGCCCAAATGCCCAATTCTAGGTAGCGTCAAACCAATTGGTGACATCATACTGGCTAAATCTAGTTCTTATGTGCAGTCATCAATATATCTATGAATGCAGTGGATTTGATTTCTTTTAGCAAGTTAAATCTTACTGCCAATAACAACTTACTTGTACATTTTGTTTCCTCTGGAAGTCGATGTTGATTTAGAAATGGAAGCCCAAGAAACAAGTCTTTAACCATACCATAAAACTGTAGTTTTGGAGACTACATGATGTGATGTAAATTCCGCAAGCAGAGCTAAAAAGCTAAATGGAGCCAGAAGCCTCAATCAAACCCTTGAGAGCTGCTTTAAGGGGTATTCTTTACTTCAAAAGGTTCCATAAAATGCTATTATTACCTCTTTAATATGATGTCATTCCTACTGAAGCAGGGTGCTTGGCCACATCAGGCAATGAGCGATCAATCTTAAGTGAAACCCAATGAGCTTTAAGTTACACAGAGAAGGGGAGAGCCACTCTGCCGTGAAGTCAGCTGAGCTCGGGGGCACGGTTAAGGATGCAGCTATTTCCAGGAAGTTCCCTTGACCATTTGGTGCAACCTTTACAACCTTTTGAACTTTCTGGAGTAGGATCACGACACGAAGTTGAAGTTGCCAATGTGGCGCTAATGAGAGAGAGACAGACGGGGAGAGAGAGAGAGAGAGAGAGCTTGTGTCTGAATGTCTCTGTTCTAAATATAGAGTCCAGCTATCTGACAAGTATTCATTTCAAAACATCAATACCAGCAGAGAAGGAGAGCTGGAGACAAAACGGAGACAGAGAAGAAAGGTTTTTTTCTTCATTTCTGGTGTTAACAGATCTCTCATTTCAATTACTTCCCTTATTCTCCACTAAAGGCCCATACACGCTCTGCTGTAACAACTATCACGTCGGCTGTTTTTTGGTCTCCGAAGCTCTAAATCAGCAGACTCGCAGGGTGATTTAAGACCTCCGGTTTGTTTTCTCAGGATTGGTCAACTTCAGTCAGGAGCTGCCCAAAACTGCACACAGTGTAAGAGCCTTACGATCAATGATGCTCTTTCCTTAATCCCTCTCTCACAGTATGTCTCTGTATCGCTCTCTTCCCCCTGAGTCTAAATATGGAAGTTATTTCTGCAGCAGTCGTCATCTCCCTCTCTCCTCTTCATTCCTCCTCAGGGAAATGCTCCATTGCAACGAGAGAGACACGAACAGACTCCTATACATTAACACGGCCTCGACATACTATCCCTTCCTAAAAATCCGCCGTCATCATCTTACACTGCTCCTTCTTCCGTGGCACAAACAGGATGCAAATGAGGAGGGAGGTGAGAGGTAGTGGCTTTGAAGCTCCTCTAAATCAAAGGTTGTAAAGACTAATGGAGGATGAACATCGTCGAATCTGACAGCTTTCAGTCTTTCCTTAAAAGATCCTGAAAGTGTCTGTGTGTGCATGTTAAATGTGTTTCTGGAAGTTTTGGTGGTGTTTTGATGGAAAGCAAAGGGATTCTTTTAATAGTCAATGCAAAGACCCAAATCGACACAACTTTGCTCTGGGAAGATATAACCATGGACATTTTTGTTAACGGTCAAGTGGAATATTGTCAAATCAAAAGACAGCAACATTAAACTGGGCTATGTGCTACTCCCGATAATATTATGAAACCCAACGCAGCGGGGTTTCATAACATACATATCTGTAAGGGCAAACAGGTTGTGTTTCACCAGCGTGAATAAACACAAACGCGAAAACCTTACGAGCAAACTGGAGTAACGCGAGGGGAAAATTTGCTCCGCATTCGGTCCGAACACATCTTTGCACCTTCCCTCGTGAGGCATGGGAAATGCTGGGGGTTTGTTTTGAAACTCTAGCGCGACCAGGAGGGGTCGAGTTCTGACCTTTACCCAGGATGGCTGGGGTTTGTGAGCGAGTGTGTGTGTGTGTGTGTGTGTGTGTGTGTGTGTGTGTGTGTGTGTGTGTGTGTGTGTGTGTGTGTGTGTGTGTGTGTGTGTGTGTGTGTGTGTGCGTGTGTGTGCGTGTTGGGGTTGAAAGGACACGGCAAGAAACAGCTGTTCCAAGTTGCAAGCACAGAGATTTCCAACAGACACACTATATTCCTGCCCTCACAAATACTCACCAAGCACAAGCCGTGCTGGCTGCTAGCAGAGATGTTGTGGTGGTCTTTTCTCATCCAAGTACTCACACTCAAAAAAATAAAAAAATAAATAAAAAGTAAAAATAGGGTTGCAATGCATTTCACCCATTGACTTTCATTCATTTTGTGGCAGCAGGCCACCTGTCAGGAACAGGAAAGGTCGCGGGTTTGATTCAAACAGCTGACATGTCCTGGAGCAAGAAAACAAGCCCTCCAGCTGAACACAAACACACAGACTTATGATAAAAACACATGGAAGTGCACATTGACATCCACTGAAATACACATTTCTGGAATTAATGGAACCAGACAAGAAGACTTTTACCAAATGCTTCCTACACTCAAACACCTTCCTGACAAACACACACACTTCCAGGAGGTACAAACCCCCGCACCATGTGACCCAAAGGAGATGGTATTACAGTAAAAACGAGCACAGCTGTCACAAGCTTGGCCATGTTGACCCACAGCAGCGATTACAGCTGCAGCCTCACAGCTGATTCTGCATAAGACATTATACAACCAGGATCTGCTTTTCCATACTGTTAAGACAATAATCCGGAACTTTTTAATACATTTCAATGCACTCGGCAGGATCTCTAATACGTGGAAGCTCTGTGGTGTGGTGTGGCTGGACTTTTCCTGGAAAAACAGTTGGCTGAACAAGGAGGGATGTGCGCTTTTTGTTTATGGAAGCAGAGTGATCAATTATTTAAACCAGTTTTATTCTCTCTGAATAAATTGCAACAAACATCTTGTTGTGAATCAGACAAATGTTCTTCTGATATGCTGACCGTGTGCAGACATCTAGAAGTCTGACTGTAACTTTAAAAACCAAGCAACACCGTTAAAGTTTCTCTACTTCATCCTGTCTGAACCATCTGTGTCCTCCTCACTCCCCAAAAGACACCTCGTGCCACCCTGCATAACACCCCCCGTCCTGAGAATATGGGTGTGAACTGAGCTGACCCTTGGCTGTAAAGCACCCCCTGAATTAACAGCCAGCTAGACTGAGATCAGAGAGATCGTTCTCACGTCCTGGTGTGTCCCGCTGACACCATCTCAATCTCACTGCATGCCTTTTCTCACTCAGGCAGCTTTATCCAGGGATCATGACGTGCTTGCAGAAATGTAGATATTTTTGGGGAAAAGACCATTTGGCAATCTCCCCAACTTAAGATCTGATGGGATTCCTTTTGGGCTTTCTTTGCAAGCAAAAGTGAAGTCTGTGCACGCTTGGCCAAAGGCTCATCATTGTGTTCTCAGTTTAAGTTAGCAAAGAGAAACAGTCCCATTAAAGAGAGTAAGATATTTAGATGCATATCCACATGCCGGTTATTTTCTTCTGAAGTCATGCTCAGGATATGAAGCTTAATGCAATATACGATCTACTGCTAATCATTATCATGTCACCCCTTTGAGGTTGAACAGTATGTTAACTTACAATGTGCTGCTGATAAATCGCAAATGTTGGCTTTTTTTGGCCTAGAAATGTTTAAAGTAGAGGAAAGAAATTAAGGGAAGTATGAACGTAAGAAAAGATTCATACTCTTGAGTAATGCTATATTATTGTGTAATCGTAGCACTTCTCACAATCACTATAAAAATTACTTTCAAAGATGTCGTTTTTATAAAAGGTGTATGTTTATTCCTTTGCAAATATTGCACAACATGCTGTGCCATGATACAGCGTAGTTCAAGGACTATGAAATATCACTAATAGCAGATCCCACTCTTCTGACTGCGTTAAAAGTAAAGTAATCATTTTTACTCAGATTTCATGCATATTCAGGTTTGTTCATTGCTTTCAAACATTGCATAGTATCTCAATACATTTAATGAAAGCCCCTGTAAGTATTGCACTGCCAAATGACTGCATTAACGAAGCCAGAAGATGCTGAACTATTACTATGGATTTGTTTATTCGTTCAAAAACATCAATAGTCCGCACCAATTTCTCGCAGCAGCATTTGTTTTTTCATTTGAAAAAGTTCGAAAACAATTTAGACTAATGATTTCTTTAATTAAAAGTCTACCAATTGGACTGTTCCCCAAACCAGGGAGCTCGTGATGAAGTGACTCTGCCCACTGTGCTGCCTAAAGGCATCATCCAGCTTCCTCCTCCTCATCAGGAACAACATCTTTGTCTCTTTGTGTGTGTGTGTGTGTGTGTGTGTGTGTGTGTGTGTGTGTGTGTGTGTGTTGGTATTATATTAACTTCTATGCTTTTTATTACCTATTTCGCAGAAGTCCCAGTGCCCCACTCACTGAGGCAGCTCTGTGATTACTGTGTGTGTGTGTATTCTCTATAGTTATACATCTGTGTGTGTTATTTCAGCTGATGGTAACAGCCAGGCTTTAAAAAGTTGTCTTGTTCATTTCACACACACACACACACACACACACACACACACAGTAACTATGCGTTGCTCCCTCACAGCAGCACTGAGCAGTATAGTCAGTTTTGCATTAAACACACAGCAGTATAGAACAGCGATAGTTTTTTTTTTTTTTAATGGGACACAGCAAGCAGAGTCTGGACCGGCCAACACAAACGACAGCACTATAAAACATCACAGGCAGTCAGCAGCAGCTACACATCTCACCTCTGACTTTGCAACACTTACATCTTTCAGATTTATTTTTTCAAGGAGACACCCACAGAGCAGGGAAACTCTCCATACAGTCTGACTGAGGGGGATATTAAGCGGGAATATATTGTTAGAAACAGTATAAATGAAGTGACTTGGGTGTTGTTGGGAAATGTAGTCCAAACACAAACAATGCTGTTTGGTGAGTTAGTAGATCTGGAGTGTGGACGAATTTCCCCTTACACAGAGGAAACAACCCTTAAGTGCAAACCCAGGCTGCTCACAGACAAACAGGGTCAGCTAAGTGTCTCTAAATGTATTAGGGACTGACTGGACTTTTATAGTGACTGATGGTAAACAAAGCAAACACTGAAAACTGATCCACAATAACCAAAATGCTCCAAACACGGTGTGCTCTATCAACGCATCCAGATCTAAAATCAAAAGCCCCCCCTCCTCTCAGACTGACTGTGCTGAATGTTGGATACACTCCTCTTTTTTTTTTTTTTTTTTTTTTACTTTTTGTTTTTACTTTCATCCATCATCACTTTTTGTTTAGTTTCCTCGCATCCTCCAAATGCATCATAAGAGCAGTGGATTGTCTGTCGGACGCACTCAGGCGCATGAGTTCAATCAGTAGCGCATCTTGCCGTTAAGTGTGCTTTCAAGTCTAGTCTCTTCAACATACACACACAAACACACACACACTCACACAGTGATGGTTTTCTCTCCAGAGTTTGATTGTTTTTGATGCAGCGTTCAAAAACATAGTTTTCAATCAGAAATACTTTGATTTTCTATCAGAAAAAGCAATTGCATTCGCCAGTAGCTTTTGTGTTTCAGCCTTTCTTATTGCTGTTATTGTGTGTGTGTGTGTGTGTGTGTGTGTGTGTGTGTTGTGGTGGATAGTGTGAGTCAGCGATGTTCCCTGCTGTCTCAGAGGAAGCAGAACAGAGGAAAACACACAAGCACAGACAGCGACACACACACACACACACACACACACACACACTCTCACAGGTAGATCCATACACAATAGGGAATGGACAGACAGTTCATGAACATTGAGGGATGCATAGACACATAGACACACACACACACACACACACACACACACACACACACACACACACACACACACACACACACACACACACTCACACACAGAAACAACATGGGAAGTGTAAGTGTGTGTGTGTGTGTGTGTGTGTGTGTGTGTGTGTGTGAACTGACTCATCTCATCAGTATCTTGCTAATGTGGAGACAGACGGCTGAGCCATCTGCTCACAAGACAACCACACACCAGCAACTTTTTTTTTTAAGCAACATCCCCCAGCAACATTGCTCTCAGCGAGCAGCTGATTGGCTGATGGCAGTGAAGACTGAATAAAAGAAGCAGAAACACACAAATGTTGCATATTTTACTCTTAAAATTGTTTTTCCAACAGACTTGACAGGCTGTAGCTTAGGGCTAATCTTTAGCCCAGTTGTGTCTTCAAGGCTAAATAAGGCTTACTAACTAGCCCTGTTGCAGCTGAAGGCCACTGCCCAGGCTATACAGAGCTAATCTTTAGCCTGATTTTGACCTCAGGGCCTGTAGACGCTATAGGTGAACTGTACAGCCTGATGAGACTATATGAAGCTTAAAGTGGATTCTGATTTGTACTACCAAGTTACATGGGGTTGAAAAAAGTCTAATAGATTTACCTGTTCTTACACAACAGGGCTGAACGAAGCCAATCAAACGTTCAGGTTACTAAGTTTTAACTGAGAAAAAGGGATACAACTGTTGATTTACCCGAGTTTGAATGTCTTAAATAAGTGAGGCTACTGTTCGAGTATAATTTGTTCTCCCGTATTACTGTCCTTGACCCTGGAAAGATCATTTAACATCTGAAAAATTAAATAAACTTAAAGCATCGACCAAAGATTGTTTTTCCCCCCATTGCTGTCCAAATAGAGACGACATATTGCAATAAAAGACCGTAAACAAAAACATGAACAACTCCGAGGAGAAATGTTTGCAAACTGCTTCCGACGCAAATTATTGGCAAAGTCACATCTGTGCACCGCACTGCACCCCCTCGACATCCCAGAATGCACCTGCCAGTCAATACAGGGGGGATTAGAGCGAGATCTTGTTTGGGTGAGGTGGGAGATTTGCAGATTAAAGAGGCAGCAAAAAATGGGGTGAGAAGGGCTGTCAGGGTGTAGGAGGGTGTGTGTGTGTGTAAAGGGGGGAGGGGAGAGATCAGGCAGGCAGGAGGGTGGCACCAATCTGGGATTAGACTAACAAGCACACTGGGGCCTTTCATGGTTGACTGGATGAATCCGGTCAATACACAATATTATTGATAAAGGATAACACTTCTGTCACTCCAAGTTTGGTGGCGGTGGTAACATCAACTGAATGGCAGCACATGTAAAATAGAAATTCACATTTAAAGG
>NC_083621.1:16622971-16685471 GCF_963584025.1 Labrus mixtus | reverse complement strand
CGCAACAAGACATGTCAGAGAATTACTGAATCAAGCTTGAAGCTTTGCAACCTCTCCTCTCTCTGTGTCTCTTTTATTTATAGACCTGACATTCACGAATGAGCTGCTAGTTAGCCACACCAGGGATCCCCCTATAAGGGCTTTGAGAGCCAACCTTTGAACCAGCACTAAAGCTGCGGATTTGTATGGTATTTTAGACTTTGTTTTCTCCATAATATTTAATATCTGCCAAGCAGCAAAGGGTGTGTTTTTATTGGCCTGCTTCCCAATGTGAGCAGAGAAAGTGGGTTACATCAGGTAACTGATCCATATGCAGATTAATGGAGTTTGTCTAAATTGAATTCAGTGTCAGGAACAGTCATTCTGCTGCCCACGGGAGCTCATAAATTAAAAATTTGGGAAGCAAATCTAAAATGTTTTCTAATACATTGTTCATTGTGTGCTCGGCGGAAGATGGAGAGATCATTTATCTCTATTTCAGCAACAAGAAGCAGCCACATGAGTTTGCATGAGCATGTTGAATGTCATTTAATCTTGTCATCTAACTGGATTTCTGTTTATCAGACCTGTAAACAGAATTTCGAGTCATAAATGTGTAAAAAAATTGATTTGTTTAACTCCAAATGGGACCAATTTCACACAGAACAGTCACAAGTTTGAGGTTTTTCTTCTCGATTTCTCCTCTTGTGAGCTTGGTAAACCAAAATCCGACTCTAATGGGTTATTTAATTTAAAATCAACTCTAATTAAAATTAGACTTATCAATTGATTGATTCAGTAAAACATTTTAGACACATGTAGAGCTCCATATTTATCTTTGTCTCTAAGCCCTGCAATGGATTCACTCTCAGATCAAGTTTACTTGAATCATGGTCATGCTTTTCATTTATTTTTATCTTCAGTGTTTCCTCACTTCAATAGAACTATTCATGGATATCTGGTGAGGAGAGAGTGTAAATAAAGATTTCTTGCTGAATTATTTCCGTCTAAACAGGCCTGAGGGTTGTTTTGGAGATATTTCATGTCTTTAGCGTTGATTTATTTCATGATAATTAAGCTGCTGCCAGTACAGAAGCCAGTGTGGAAACATCAGTCAGAATATGTTTAGATTGTTGGTGTGTTAGAACGTATCCCACTCAGGCTCTTTAAGCTGCCTTTTAGCTCGACTTGTAGTTGTACCCTGGATGTTTTCAGTCAAGTGAAGCCGTTTCCAAACACAGAGTTCCATCAAGTCAAAACCAAATCACATCAAGTGCACACTGCCTTTATCTGAAACCATTTCCACTGAAGCTCTATTTTCTACCGAGGTCTGATGGCTAAGAAAGTGTTTCTCTTCCCCAGGGCTTGAACACTGTGCTTGGCCCAGATAGACACAAGGCTAACCTACAGCAACCGCCCAGTGTGGTGCTATGATACCGCTAATGCAGACTGACAATAGAAGCACCCCTCAAAGGCAAACAAAGCAAATGATGTGACAAAAAAAAAAAGTCTATATTTAGGGAGACCTTGTTGCAAAAATGAGTTTCAAGCATTTTTCTGCTGTGCAAACATAACAAGCAACTGCAAAACTCTCATGGATGTCAATGATATTTTGCTGTTTAAGCGAAGTTTATCATGGTTTAAATGCGGTTCTGAATTAAAGCAGTGTTGCTTAAGCTGGCAGCCCTTAAATGGGCTTTATTGGCTAAAACAAAACAAAAATGTGACTCTTCAAAGTGCTTATTTTTGCCACTGACAGACTCTTAGTCTTAGAATCTGACAACATAAACAGCTGAGCAGATAAAGATCAGAAAGACATTTCTTCATATATAATGTTCTTTTAATTTCCTGAATAAAACCATTACATTGCTCTCAGTAAACCCACAAAGCTCCACTGACAGAAATAGTAATTTTATCTAAGCAGCGATTCATCCATCAATTCCCATTATCTGCAAAAATGACTGAATAAATGAGTGTTTTTGTAAATGGAGTTTGGTGACTATGAGAGGTATAATGCCACAGCTGATTTTCAATATTAAAAAAAAAAACATCTTACTATTCAACTAAAAGGTCAACTCTGTAGGGATCCTTTCCTATTATTGAAAGACACTTTGAGTTACAGTCTGACCCTGGCATTTGAAAAGAAGAAGAACTTTTAGTGAATAAACTTTGATTGGGGGTATTTTTACCCAAAGGATCAAGTCAAGACATTTGCAGACAAAAAACCAAAAGCTTTTTATACCTATTAGTAATTATGACCATAATATTTAAAAAAATAGTGCACAGGTTTGAATATAACATAATTCCCTGTCAATGTTTGCCCATTAAAACATTGCAACTATAATTTATAATTATTCTTTGTTAAATTTTGACTCGGAAATTTGAATATAAAAACCCAAGACTTTACAGAACAAAAGTCAAAAACTCTCTGACAACATTGCAACTGCCGTGGTTGAAGACAAGAAACATTTGACGAACCGTGTTGACGATTTGAGTTGCTGCATCTTAACATAACCTTAAGGTAAAATTAAACATAATCCAATTACATGAGTGATGCACTGCGTAATGACTGGATAGAATGTTAACTAGATGTAGAGAGCATTAAATGGGCTGTAACTCATGACAACAATATCCTCTCTTAATATCCCATTTCAGCAGAGCACGGTTTTAATCAGACATTCAGCTGCAGCTCTTATGCCGATCGCTGCAGCTGAACGAGCCTCAGATTCTGAGATCAACAGCAACAACATTAAGACGTGTGAGGCTTCGAGCGTCTTGACAGCTTCTCTTACATTTTCTTGTAGCCTTAAACACTCTGTGACTCCAAAACAACCTCTAGGATGAAGTCAACGTGAGACGTCCAGAAGCAGCCTCTGTTGTGGCTGATAAACCGACCAATCAGAGGACAGCAGCCTCTTCTGCAGCGACAACACACACACACACACAGTCAAGCTGCTCAATATGGACTTAAGAGTGTAAAGGTGACAGGTGCTGTGATGAGGCAGAGTGGGCGTCGAGTTAAGCAGGAAAGAACTTAAGCGGGCGGAAAAAAAACGGAAGAGTTTGACCGCTTTCACTTTTCAATCACCTTTGTTCTGACTCCATCGTCACAGCACTTTGTCCTCTGTGACAGGCCTCACGTGCACAAGGACACACAAGTGTTCATACAGTGACATGCACATACCAGAAGTTATTTAGGCATGTACTCTAGACACACAAAAAGTGCTCCCACACCAAGATAGAGAGGGGTTTTTTGGTCGCGTGCACCAACACACACAGCTAAAAATATAACGTGCATGTGCACTTTTATGTTTCAGTGTAAGTGTAAGTGTGTGTGTGTGTGCAAAGCGGGGACAGCAGATGCAACCCTTGCTCTGCAGCCTGTCCTATCCATCACTGTCAGAAGAGCTAGGTGGACAGAACACACACAAACACACACTTTCACACATGTATATTTACACACACCCTGGGGTCCCATGCACAAGTCGTCACATGCATACAGAAATGCAAGGAAAGGGAAAATAAAAGCATGACCAGGCGTTTACAAATCTACTTACAGTGGCTATAACTGCTGAGCCAGTCGCATGTGACATGAGCTGAGGTCAAGAGCAACGAGGCATGAAGGCCTGCGTGTCACAATATACAGAATGTACAGAGCGGTGACCTTTGGCCTCATGTAGCCCTTCTTAAAAGCAGGCAAGGGGACTAAATACCCAAATATGTATGGCTGCAGGACAGAAATACCTGCTGTCACAGCTCAGCGGGAACACACTGCACCATCATGGTATTCGTGGTAGCCGCTATTGCTGCAGGTATGAAGCAGTTGGTCAGTGAAGGCCTCACTAAAGGGCACGTCAGTCATACTCAATGACACATGACTTCTAGCACAGTTCCTTCATGTAGACGAGTGAGATGCCTGTGACAGGCCCAACGGTTATTTTAGAAGAACACTGACGACTCCGGCTAAAGATTATTTTTTGTCGGGGCAGAGCCAACGCTGTGTTCTTGTAAAGCCATACTTTAAGAAAGGTTAAACCCTCTGAGAAGAGAGATGAGAGATGTTTTTTTTCCAAAGTGACACCTGCCAGGAAACCAACACTAACACTACAGACCTAGGAAAATAATCAAATTCACTATTTTCTTTTTTTTTTTTTTTAAATGTATTGTTTGACAGCCCTAACTCCTATAAAATCGTATTATTCTTGCAACCGGTCGAGTCGCCCCCTGCTGGCCATCACAAACTAACTTTTGTAACCCTGACACTACGTCCACGATCTAAGCTACAAGCGCAACAACCAGCTGTTCACAGAGAAGCGGCTGCTTCTAACAGGGCGGGTTATGCAGTGAAGGATGGAGGTCACACCTGTGCGGCTTCCATGTAGGGTTACATGATGCAGGCTAATGTTAGACTGAGCTGTAAGAGGCTCTCTGCTTAACATGTTAACCTACCGGCTACGGTGAGGACGTGTTTCCCTCTTTGTTCACACATTCACTGCATGACAGAAACACACAGTAACATTCCTGTGCGGCACAGAGATCCTGGCTGTAATTGGTGGATCAGTTGCTGCTTTGAGCTATCAGACCTCCCACCTCTGCTAGGATGAGAGGTGTGCATCCAGCATACACATACAGACGCACACAAACCTGTATCAAAGTAAAAGGATGTGCTCGTATATCTGAGGACATCCCCCCACCTTAGTCCCCCACATAGTCACCTCTTACCACTGGCAACCTGTCACAGCCTCTCTCACACACACACACACACACACACACACACACACACACACACACACACACACACACACACACACACACACACACACACACACACACACACACACACACACACACACACACACACACACACACACACACACACACACACACACACACACACACACACACACACACACACACACACACACACAAAAACCCATGAACACTCAACACAAACACAAACAATACAAGGACACAAACACATAAGATGTGCATGGCTGTCTCTGACAAACACACTGCATCAGACACACCATTTTTTATACGTGCAAGCTCATAAACAACCTGGCACACAATCACACACACACACACACACACACACACACACACACACACACACACACAGGCAGTCGAGGTTGGTCGGTGCAATCAGCAGCTCTGTCCTTGAGTCGATGAGGAATGCCAGGGTGCAGAATCATCACACATACACACACGTGCATGCATGCAGACGCACAGGCGATAAACTGCAGACTCTTCCATGAATTAAACAGACACGCATACACACACACACACACACACACAAACACAGTTTATTAGAAAAGCTAAAAAGTTTTGTTCCACTCAGACATGATTAGAGGACAAATTTACATTATGACTGTATCTTCTTAATATTCTCCTCCAACTCAGTGACATTTTCGGCTGTTTCCTTACAGTGATTAGAAATCTCTCTCTTTCTCTTTCTCTCTCTCTCTCTCTCTCTCTCTCTCTCTAACCTTTTCCCCTCTTCTCTCCTCCAATTTCCATCTTTTTCTTGTCTTCATCTTTTACACTCTCACAGTTTTCAATTAAGCTCCAGAGACGCTTCATCATCCTTCCTCATCCTCCTCCTACCTCTCCTCTCTTTGCCCTTTTCACTTTTATAACTTTGTATTTTTCTCTGTACGTCTTCAGTATTTACTTTCTGTTCTCTTCCCTTGTGTTTTATTGATTTTTTTTTTTTTCTTAGCTGTATATTGGAGGTTTAAAAAGTGGCAGTTTTGAATTGAAAAATCATGCCCACTTCACTTAACCCTCTGACAGGAGGTAATTTTCATGTCTTCGTCATTTTTCCACCAATTCAACGCTACAATTAGTCCCCTGGAAAAATGGTTTTAAAAGGTTTTTGCAGAATGGAGAGTACTAAGTTATACTCAAAGTGACAGAAAGAGGGGGCAGGGTCAAAGTCAGTGTTTCCGTCACTCCCACACAGACTGTCCACACTGTTTGGACATTACACCTGCTCAGGTCCAGACGTTTGCAGACTAGGCTGCTTATCCAAATGTGAGGAGATCACCAGGGCTTAATGGCTTAACACACACAGAATTAGCCCAGTACAACCAGTTGCTCTACTCTGGAAGTTCCAGTCCAACACATTGCCGCGTTTCAATCCGGCTTCTGAAATGTCACTGAACACTTCAATATCCCGGGGGAATGTTTTGTGCATTAAAAATGCCAAACATTTCTTCAATATGGCTCACTTTCCACTTCCACTGCTTTTATTTTTCCAAAGTTTCTTTCTGTATGAAGTTTTTTTCAGAGTCTGAGGGGGTTTTTATGGCTGCTGCAGCAAGAAAAGACCCATTTTACTAATCTCACAGATGGCTGAATGTGTGAGATTTGCCTCTAAACTACAAAACAACAGTCTGCACTAACGCACACACATGCCAGTAAAAGAAGGATTGCAATGTTCACAATCAAACAAATGTCGAAAAAACTCATGCAGATGTAGAAAAGAAATCACTTGCTGGAGAAAGGAGAGGAGGTGGGGGGGGGACAAAAGGGGGGAAACAATCAAGATCAGAGAGGAAAGTAAAGGAGGCGAGCAACCAACAAGAGGAGGAAACAAACTATTTATCAAGGAGAAGGAAAAGGAAGAAGAAAGGAGATGAAAGAGGAGGAGGAGAGGAGAGGAGGAAGCCAGTCAAAGACAGGAAAAGGAGGAGAGAAAAGAAAAAAGTAGAGGAAATAAGGAGGAGAAAAGAGAGGAGATGACTGAATGAAGGGGAAGGAGAGGTATAGGAAAGTAAGGAAGAATCAAAATTAAAGGAGGAAACAAGGAGAGGAGGACAGGTGGAGGAGGAGGACAAAAGGAAAGAACAAAACTAGAGGAGGATAAACAGACATTCAGACACACAAACAGTTTTAACACAATGCAGCAGCCCCTGGAGTAACAAGAATCACAGTGTGTGAGATGTCTGACAGTGAACTCTGTGTGTGTGTGTGTGTGTGTGTGTGTGTGTGTGTGCGTGGCCTCTCCTCCGAGTCGCTGTGCACGTGACGGAGAGACTCATGCAGCAGCAGAGCCATATTAGGTAGAAAAGAGAGCGAGAGACACAAAGAGAGAGAGAGAGACTTTGAACTAACACCTTTGACCTCTTGTTTTATCTCTGAATACAGCTCTGCAGGAAAAGTGAACCTGCTTCTCAGGTGTGTGTTTGCATTGGAGTGTGTGCATGCGTGCTTGTGTGTGTGTGTGTGTGTGTGTGTGTGTGTGTGTGTCTCGGTGCAGGTGTAACAAGCTCAAAAATAAGAAAAAGCACGTGTATGTATGTGTGCACACTTTGGAAAGTGTGTTGTTTTTTTTTTTTCTCATCAGATGTGAAGCTGCGCGGGCTTTGAACTTCCCAGCTGTTCCATCAAACGATCTGTTTCCACTCCACACACACACACTCGAGCGCTTTTATTTTGCCATTATGCTCTTACTGGCCCACAATAACACACACTGAAACACACAAACACACACTCTGAGACGGAGCACGCTCAAACGCTGTATGCACACAAACAGCCCATGAGCGCACACACACAGACACAATGTCCTCTTTTATTTTGCCATTATGCCTGGTTTGTCCACACAAACAACACACACACACACACACACACACACACACACTCACACTCACACACTCACACACACACTCTCATCTTTGTTCTGCATCTGGTCATTTAGTTTTTTCTCTGTCAATTGAATATGTTACAGTAAACATTATTACCAGTCCCTGATCCATGAGCATGACAGAGAGCACACACCATAATGAGTTAAGGGCCAAAATAAACCAAAATATAAAAGCATGATTGATGGGAGATTGCCATATTTGTCAACAGACGGGAAAAACTGAAGAATTTCACTCGACCAACACTATGTTTGCACCATGAAATTACAAAAAACTGTCCATTCGCCCTAAGGAGGCCTCTTCAACAATACAACAATTTGGTGGATTAGATTTGCAAACCTCAATGATATTAAATAAACAAAAGAAAATAAGTCAAAAATTGTGCATGTCTTCTTATCAAATGGCTTCAGAAAGATTTATGATATGCCGACATTTTTGCAGCTCCACATGGCCGATACCAAACGAGCATATCTTTTCATTATTGCAGATATCCTAAAGTAAGTTTTGAACAAGTTTGGTCACTATTATGCCTTTTTGTAGTGAATGCAAACCTGCAGATGCACGGCCTGCCATGACAGCAGAACGGTCCACTTGGGGCCGATGTACATATTGAATTTAATTGGCTTTCATCAGTCCACATCAGCGATGTTCTGATAGTATCGTGCATCCCTGCCGCAGTTATAATCATGTTGGGAAAAGGAGAATATATTTTATTTGTTTTGCCCCCCCCCCCGCCACCCCTAGGTAGCAGCTGCTCGGTAAACGTCCCTCGCTGCAGCAAATCTTTCACCTGACAGGCTGGAACTGGCCTTCACACATTTACGCACACACACACACACACACACACACACATGGATGCAGAGGCGGTCAGGTAGCTGGTCAGTTCTGAAAATGTCGCAGTAAATAACACACAGGGTTGGACAGACAGCTGATGTGAGACCTTGTGTGTGTGTGTGTGTGTGTGTGTTATAGATACCATGGTTATAGAGGCAGAACGACCTTCACGCCACCACCTCGTTCTATTGCTTCACGACCCTCATTCCCCCCGTCGATCATAGGCACACATGCATGCACACACACAATTGCACTGTTGTGATGTGTGTGTGTGTGTGTGTGTGTGTGTGTGCTAGAGGGGTGTTTTATGTATGTCCTAAACATACACTGTGTGTGTGTGTGTGTGTGTGTGTGTGTGTGTGCGTGCATGCAAAGTTCAAAGGGAAACCAAGTAGATATCATACTTTATCAAGCAGACTTGTTACAAGCAGGAATGATATTGCAACTCTGAAGCACACACACACACACACACACACACACACACACACACACACTTTCTCTCTCACTCCAGGAAACACACACTCCAAGGAAAACGGGGATAAATGATGGACGCACACACTTGTCACTCTTTGAATTTGCAAATTTGTGGGTGTTTGACGAGCTGTAAAGTGTGTGATTATGTGTGTGCGTAAGTGTTTATGTGCGTGTGTGTAGGATGTTCTTATGCAAGTGTTAGTCATCTCAGCAGTCTTGACATTTCTCTCCATACCAGAGGAGAAAAAAAAAGCAGCTTCTCTTTCAGTCAATCATCAGCCGAGCAGGATACAAAACCCACATACAGTAGTTAAGAATTATTGCAGTATTTATGCTGTTTTCCCTTTGTTTTACTAATTGAACTTGTTATTATTGAGATACAGAATGCATTGTCATTCCTCGATTGGAGGTCGAGCCGTGTTACCCATAGCAACCTGCTATTCAACCAGAGTACAAAACTTGGGAAAACTTGGGAGGACATCTCAGTTATATGAAGTGAACTGTTCGTTTTTGAGTCGATGTGGATTGGACTTTTTATTCTTTAATTCCAGAATAAGAGCATCCCTTAACAAAATCAAGTGGTCAGCTGATAATCTGTATTGGTGGTGTGTGTCTTCCTGTTGCGCTGGTGGCCTTAAAACAAGAACATGACCCGAGTGTTCGGCAGCACAGAAAGCTCTAGAAAGCTTTTCTCTGACCGTTTCCGAGGTGTTTGGATTCTCATTCAGCTGCTGGCAACGGGACTAATGAACCGCACCAAGACTGCTTTTCTAATGGGACCAGGATGCACACACACACACCTACTCACACACACACACACACACACACACACACACACACACACACAGGGTGATCATTCAGTCTTCCTGGTAGGCGGTCCACTACATTACCAGACAATATGGCAGTAACACCACCCAAACACACATAAAAGCCACAAAAGAGAGAAGAAAGGACCTGGCTCTGACCAGAGTATCAAATAGCATTACCCAGTGTTTAGACACTGAGCCAAACTGGGCCAAACTGGGCTAACCAGGGCCTTCCAGCTAGCATGACGTGCTGCAGGCCCAACAGGGGCAAACCAAGGATGTCTTATTGAACTCGATTTCAATGGAGGATTAGGGGTTCTTTTTACACTGACTTAGTATTAAAGTTGCATTTCCACATAAAGTACCCAGCACATTTAGCCCCTGGACTTTCTTTTCAAGGAAATACAAAGTTCTGTTCGCCTACTGTTGTCTGCGTTTCCAACATAGACCAAAAATGACAGATAAATGTAATATATGTGCACATTTACACAGTAAAAATGATGCAGACACTAAAAGAAAACACTGTGCTGGACCAATCAAATCTTCAGCACATCAGGCCAAAACTCCAAAAGTTATCCGACGTGACTTTTTTTCTTGTGGTTGGAATGATATCATCAGAACATAATTTAGACCCAGCTCCCTGCAGTGAAAAATCCACTGAGCTCGTCCCTGCAGAGGAACCACTGCTCTTGATGTTCTTAGGAGCCCGTGTGTTCAACCAGGCCAGTGCAAGTCAGGTTGGCATATTCAGAAGAAATGCCAAAAAAAAACAATCTCAGGCTAAGGTTGTCAAAATGATACTCTGATTCTTGCAATACACATGTTTGAAAAGGATACAATCAATTTTTAATAATTAGTTGCAAAAAGTAGCAAAGCTTAAAAAAAGAGGTAGCATTGTCTTAATTGCACAAATATTTTGTAGTGTGCAGGAGGTTGCCTGCATTTTTACTAATTAGAAAACAAGAAATTACAAAAAAAAAAAAAGGGTCCTTAGAGCTTCTTTGGTATTAAATCAGACATTGATACCATTTACGCCCTAAGAATGCATTCTCACTGGTCTTGGTGCTTTCCAATTCTTACCCATCAGCATTATAATCAACTGCAGAGCTATAAAGCACTGGCCAACACAGGCCCATTAGCCCTCTTTGCTGTGCAGAAAAGGACGGGCCTTTGCAGGACTGCTCCTCATCCTCCTTCACACTGAAATGGCCATAAAGGGCTCTCCAGGGCTTACTAATTAGCCATAGCTAAAATTGCAGGAGAAACCCTGGCCATAAATGGTCAATTTTCATCCTGGTCGTCTACCAGAGGGCGAAATGATGCTTTCTTAAGGCTTACTGATTAGCCTGGTTTCCACTGGTGGACTAACCAGAGTCACACAAGTTCTTAATTTGACATTCACTGAAATCCTTCAACGATTACCTTTGGCCTCTTACTGTGTGAGGCAAACATTTACCAGACAAATGGGTCAAATAAACATTATGTATTTACATTGAGTGGCTTTTGACCTTATTTTTAAGGACTGACTGCAGAAAGGCTAAGTTAAAATCTGCTTTCCTCTCCTTAAATATTGAGCCTCTTTCTTTACATTGTCATTGTCTCTCTCCCACATTAGCCTCACCTGTCTGTCCCCTCTGTCTACTTTCTCTCTTTCTCCCCAAATCGCCTTCCTCCTGAAATCACCTGCAAAGGAATCGATATGCTATCAGACCATGAAGACTCCCAGACTCTCTCTCTCTCTCTCTCTCTCCGTGTATTTCATGCTGTGTCTCTAACAGTGTTTGTGCTCCTCACCCTGTCCCTGAGCGTGTGTGCTGTCAAACTGAGTCCCACATTTGATTGACAAAACATCCATCACTCACTTAAGGTAACCTGAACTTGTCACTGTGTGTGTGTGTGTGTGTGTGTGTGTGTGTGTGTGTGTGTGTGTGTGTGTGTGTGTGTGTGTGTGTGTGTGTGTGTGTGTGTGTGTGTGTGTGTGTGTGTGTGTGTGTGTTGTCCTAGTAAACTGCTATCTGAAACCAGACAGCCCTAAACTACTGGGAGAATGACATCCACATGAAATGGAGCGAGAGAGAGAGAGAGAGACGGAGAGTTTTGTAGACATCATAAAGAATGAAAACAAATCAGGAAAAGAGTGAAAGGAATGAATACAGTAAATGGAAAGAGGGCGATGAAAAAGAGCGGCAGAGAGAGACGGTACCAAAGAGCGAAAGGGAGAGAGAGTAAATGAAAAGTGAAGAGAGAGCGAGAGAAATAAAAGGAGGGAGAGAGTTGAAACGAGGTCATGCGCTGCTGAGAAAAGCACAAAGCGGAGCAGAACTGAGGGAAATGCATGAAGCATGAGAGAGAAACAGGAGGTGTGTGTGTGTGTGTGTGTGTGTGTGTGTGTGTGTGTGTGTGTGTGTGTGTGTGTGTGTGTGTGTGTGTGTGCGCGCGCGGGGAGAGAGAGAGAGTGAAAGGTGTGCGATGACAGGAAAGAGAGGTGTGTAGGGCGAGACAGAGGGGGAGAGGCTTGGGGCTTGAACACGTGCAAAGTCCTGCTGTGATTGGTGGGTTTCTAAATGTAGAGGTGTGTCCGTGTCGTAGAGGAAAAACCCACAGATCGACCAATCAGTAGCTGGCAAAATCTCAGATTAAGAAATGATCAACTAATAACTAATAATGTTAACGTTTAACACCAAAACGTACGTGCAGGAAGGTAAAGGGTTTTTTTTGTGCCAATTTTAAGCATTTTTACTTTTGAAATAATCACATCAGCTATGTGGCTATATGCAAAGTCTTCCACATGCCGATAACAAACGCTAAAGCTAGCTAGCTATGAGAACCAAAATGGTAAGAATGCAGTTATTGATGACAACAATGCACTCATATTCTCCTCTATACAATCTCTCCTGTGGACCCATCTTGCTCCTTAAATTAGGGGATGCAAGACCTCATTTTCTTGTCGGGGTAAACTTGGATTTTGCTCATGTTGCAAGCTTTTAAAATACAACTCATTCTTGCAATATTCCTTGAACATGCCCATCACATGCTTTTTAAATCCAGCTTAATCTATATTCTCCAAACACTCCCATTGCAGCTTAAGAACTCATGGTAAGATAAATGAGTATAAATTAATAAATGCACAAATAAACCAAGTAGACCAGCATGCATTTATTTCATTTTACAATCCAGGTGCCTGGACTGATTTAGTCTACAGTACACGATAGAACGTCTGCTCTTAAACTTATGAACAGGTACAAACAAAAGGAAGACAATTCAAACAGTAATGTGACAAAAAAAACAAGCTTATCCAGCACTTATTCTGTTGAGAGTGAGACCCTCTGATAACATTCAGTGACCAGCAGGAAGAGGACACACACTCATAAAGTCACAGAAAAATTCTAAAAAAAACAACTCCCACAGATTCACAAGGCTTAGAAAAGCAGCCCGCAGATGCACACATGCTTAAACACATACTCATCCAAACACACTCACCATGAAAGAATTTGGCTTATTACCCATATTGCATCACAGTGGGGACATTGCTCCTGTCAACAGCAGCCCTGCCTTGGTGTTTGAGAGGGAAACAATGAAGCAGAGATTGACGAAGGGAGGGAGGAGAAAAACATACTACAGCCAGGGTGTGTCAATATTTTCTGAGTGCAATCAACAAGACGCCACTCGTTCCTTTAATCTGTGCAGAACAGGGCGTTCAGAAAGGCCGGCTGAGGGTGTGTGTGTGAGAGAGAGAGAGAGAGAGAGAGAGAGAGAGAGAGAGAATAATAAGTGAGAGTTGATTTAAAATCATTTCCTCTTTAACCTGAACCCCGATGCTCCCTACAGGCAGGAATACGCAGTTTGTAATTACAGCCATTTATGCTAATTACTGGCTCAATCTCTGCAACCTCTGACACGGCTCCACATGCAGGGAGAGTCTAAGATTTGAGACAATTATAAATAATCCTACGCGGAAATAAGACCATTTTTCTTTGTTCTACATAATACAATAAAAAGCACAAGGAAGGAAGCGGGAGTAATTCCGAGAGGAGCTTAACGAAGTGCCCGAAATACATGTTTGATCATGTTTTCTGGATATGTGCATTGAGTGATTGTATCTGCTCACTTCTAATTATATCTTTTCTGCCACTATTAAATAATGCCAACAGTCTTATTGGCTTAAATATGTTGCTGCTGCAACCAACTGTTGCTTGCAATGGATGACAAAGAACAGATTCATTCTTTCAATAGGATATTATTGTTATAATAATGATCTAATTTTGTTGTTATTTTGTCTAAACTCATAATTTAAGGAAGTGCATTTAATTCATTTTTTATTGGATTTTCTACTTCTCTGCTAGGAGTATGATGCTTTTAACTTCCGCTATGGCTGCATCTGAGCATTATTTAAATTATCCATTATAAGGTGTTTTTTCAAATGATTTTTGTAACTTAAACTTTGAGTCAAACCAGTCACAAAATATTGGAAAATCATGACATCACAACTTTCCCGAGCCTGATACGACAAAAAAAAAAGGACTTTCATACGTTAGAGAAGCTGCAACCAGCAAATGTTTGATGTTTTCGCTTCAAAAATAACGGAAATGATTTAACGTTATTATAAATAAGAATGGCAATTAATGTTTATCTAAATTAACTGATGCAATAAGAGGCAGGCATGTTATTGTTGATGTTGCGTGTTTGCTTTATTACACAGCACTGAGGCAGCAGGTCAGAACGCTTCACTTCCATGCATGCGATGAATCCTTACATCTGTGCAGCTGTGAATATGTATGTGTAAGCTTTATGCATACATGTGTGAGTAGTGGCAATGTGTGTGTGTGTGTGTGTGTGTGTAATGCCATATCACCGTAGCACTGAGCACTGTGGTCACGCAAGCCTGAGCAGCCTTTGGGAAGTAGGTCAATGAGAGAGCGAGGGGACGAATGAGAGAGAGACACAGAGAGAGAGAGAGAGAAATCATGTTGGGATGTAAAGTGAAAGAAAAAGAAGAAGACGACGAAGAAGAAGTGCACACGCAAACACAGGGCGAGAGGGAGATGTGAGAGTGGAAAGTTACCAGTTAGAAACAATCAGGACGCTTGTTGTACAAGGAGAATGTGCACACGTGTGCTCGCAGCTGTATATGACATGTGGATGTGTGCAGTAAATATGTGTGTGCCAGTGTGTTTGTATATTATGCATCCCAAAAAGGACATCAAGGGCCTCACCCACCTCTCCCATATTCTCACTCTCCATGCAGGTAGAGGCCTGCTGCTTGCCTTCAACCAAAACACACACACACACACACACACACAAACACGACTCACACACTCACATACACAGCTCTAAAGTTTCCATCACTAAGCCCTGCAGAGCGGCTCGAGCCCATCGCTGCAAGCCGACTCCACCCTAATGTGTTTATCATTATGAATTATCAGTGAAATTACATCGCATTATCAGGAGAATATGTCACAATATCACGGTTATTGCATTTTAGACACCCACAGAAAGGCGATTTATTAAGTTCTTGCGAGTTATTATTGCATTAGTCGGCAGTCGCTGAGTTACTGCCCGGCCTCCTGTGATAGGCGCTTTTGATATCGCAGCCTGCAGATGGATTCAGGGTTCCCTTCTTCGATACGGAAGCCCTCGTACAGGTCATGTATTAATTGCGAGGTCACACACAGGTCACGTGTGTGTGATGTGACAGTGACGAGTGTGGACATCTCTGCCAAGGGAACCTATTTTTAACACTACACTCCCAGCTGGAGCACACACACACACACACACACACACACACACACACACATTAATGCACCTTTCATCCGAGGAAGCAACAACGGCTAAAAATAACAACAAATGACTTTTAGAGCTGAGTAATGGACGAGGAGAGATACTTAGTGTCTGTGTAGTCCTGCATGAAACCATATCAAATAGCGTACTAGTAAATGTTATGGCTTTGTTTCTTGCTAGCTAAATGACTGTGTGAGGGTGTGTGTGTGTGTGTGTGTGTTTATGTGCAAAAGTTCATGTTTCCACCAGTCTGTGCTTGCCTTCCCCTGGCACCTGGTTGCCTAGGCTATATGCAATGCTGGCATATCTGTGTGTGTGTGTGTGTGTGTGTGTGTGTGTGTGTGTGTGTGTGTATGTAGTGTACCTTCATGTCCCTAACACCATGCCATGGAAATTTCCTTTAACCTTTTCTCTCACTTACACCGCTGCCCTTGAGATCCTCAAACACACACACAGACGCACAGAGAAGAGAGGAGGGTGCGGTAGTAAAGGAAAGGCCCGCAAGATAATCCAACCGTCATTGTGTTGAGACTATAAACAGTTTGTGTCTCCAGCTACTTAAACGGCAAACCTGCTCAACGGTCATGTGATGATTATTGCTACTACTATGACCTTGTTGTGCCGCTACTGTACAACAACAACAACAACAACTTTCACTACTACTACCTCTAATTACACTAATGCCAGTACAACCTGAAAAACAACCACGTCTGACAGCCACTCCATATTAGGGTTGTCACCGTACTAGAACTGCTAGCAAACTGCTGCACACTGTCTAAACTCCCCAAATATGTTGGCAACACTTTGGTAAAAGATATGAATGAATATCTGTAGTTTCTTTTTAGCTTTGAGTACTTTTTGATGCCATCAGGAATTTCAATTAGGGTTGATTGTATCGTTTTACAACATGTGGTATCCAAAGTATACAACTGCTATAAAAAAGTACTGCCATGCCCACTACTGTCACCATGGTTACATGTGATAACAATTTGGTCTAAACACAGCATTAGGCTTTGGCTAGACTGAAAATACACTTTTGTTTTTGTTTTGGTCTCATGAATGATTGTCTAGCAGACCTCGTACATTTTGCTGGATTGACAATGTGTAGAGGCCGAAAATGTGTGAAACTGTTACAGGGTATAGAAGTTTTAGAAACAGTTGTGTTTATGTAGCAGCTCTAAAAAAAAAAAAGTACTAATTGTGCTACTACTACTATGACTACAGGCTCATTCTACTGGTATTACTGCAGCTCAATAACTGGCACTGCCACCTCTATTTGCACCATGAAAAAACATGCATTGGTCAAGTAGCAGAACTCACAAAGTAAGATTGAATATTTGACGGTGTTTCAGAGTAAAAACAAGCTCATGGTCTCATTGCTGTTTGGCTACTCCAAGCCCTGCAGAGGAACAGTTCAGAAACTTTTACAGTACCCACAGACGAACTGTGTAATCCCTAACCTCATGCAGCATGCGTTGTAATCACATACGATAATCCTGCTGGACTGGTGGATTAAGACGTACTGGTATATACATTTCGATTGGCAGACTACCAGTATGTGTGTGTGTGTGTGTCTGTGTGTGTCTGTGTGTGTGAACTCCCCGGTCCAGCAGGCTATAGTGTTGTTGTTGTCGGTGGAGTGATGATGTGTGTTTCTGCAGTTTGGGTGCTTGCCCATCCACGGTCCAGACATCTTTACAACTCGATCTGTCTGGGGGATAAGACGGGGCGAGCCCCAGCCAAAATGCTGGCAAAATGTCAAGGAGAGAGAGAGAGAGAGAGTAAGAGGGAGACCTACAGTATATATGCTGTGGGCTGTGACGGAGCCCAAACCAATATCAGCAAACAGCGTTTACACCTCCATTTGTCGCACAGCTCCCATTCATCTCCTCAGTTTTATTACAGTGTTGCTCAGCGTCAAACTCTCAATTTAACAGCAGCAGAAGGTGTCAAAGTCCGTACTCTCGACCGTGGTAGACAAACGACAAGACCTACTGTTTAACAGGAAAGTAAAAGTTCAAATCCCACTTTTTATAGCCGTGAACAACATTCAAATCTTTGTTTTAACACTCAAACAAGATGCTGAGATATTATCTTAAGACACACAGAGGACTATTACAAGTTGACTTCAAATGAATGAAACACAACTTTGATGCTAATTACGTTGCATCTGGAGCCTTTAACATGTTGTCGCTAGCTTTTAAATCCATTCCATGGTCGGAGTATGGTTGTGTAATTCCCTCTAAAACAGAAGCAATCACTGCAGTTATAAGCTCTGCGATCCCAAGATCCCCAACATCCAGCCCCGCCCCGCCTCCACTACCTTACATGCATCACATGCCACTTCTTGTACACATGTGGAGTGGCTGGCTAACAGCGGGCTCTGTGAAGCTCTGACATGTCGCTTTTGGTATCAGCATCTCCTGTCATCTCGTGAGATTTTCTTATTTTGAATTTTTTTTTTTTTTTTTTAAAGAGACACAGCCCTCTCCGCACGCTCTTTTCTGTTTTAAAATAAGACATTTCCCTGGCGGCTGCACCCCGTGATAAATCAGGTAATCGAGGAGGAGAGCTTGAAAGAAATAGGGCAGCCAGCTCGCTGTTGGGTCTCCGCATACCTCCCTACTAAAGCCCTTAGCTGCTGCTGGGTGAGATTGGATTCCCTCTTCTTCAACCTCTGTCCTATCTCCCTCAGGTGTTCTACAAAACTGCCATGTGTTTGGGTGTGTGTGTGTATGTGTGTGTGTGTGAATGTGCATAGAATGACAAACAGCCCCACGCTCATGTTGACACTATCAATACAGCAACAGGGTTCCTGTGATGAATACAAATTTACCAGTAAAGGTTAGCTAAGGACGGGTGACACACACACACACACACACACACACACACACACACACACGCATTTGCACATGCATGCAAACGTCAACACATGTGCTCGGATAAAAAGAAAAAGCTGGAGACGTCGTGAAGAGTAATTCAGATACAGGATGTATACTCATCCATCAACCATCTGCAGCAAGCCCATGAAATATAAACGCACACTCATTCCGAGCCTCTGTGTGTCATCCTATATGCAAAGAAGAATGGGTAATACAACACCGGGCCACTCCATCGACCCCCTTTCAGGTAAAAACTCAAGATAATGTACACAATAGGCACAGTCAATACATGTTGATCCTTCTGTCCTGAGTTGAACAAAGACAAAGCACAACCACATCCAAAGCGTGTTCATTGTAAGACAACTACTTCCAGCTGCATCCATGCCTGAATTATGTCTGTTGAATTAGATCTGGCCGTTTGATAAAAGGTTTCGCTTCTATTCGGCCCGTCTTTTTTCACTTTAGCGCCAAACGAAAAACTCTTTTAATGCGCCTACATGAGCTCCATGTTTTCAACTTCAAGGGTCCCTTTTTTTCTGAAAGAGTTTTCTATGGGAGAAATGAATCATTTAACTTTGTTCTTTGGATATCAATTAAAAGATTAAAATAGAAAATAAGTCAATTTAAATGAAATCCAAAGTGTGAACATAGTAAGAAACAAGCAGCAGCTCATGTAGCTTCTTATGACCTCTGGTTTCAGTAGAAGAAAACTTCAAAAGAACACTGACTTTTATGGATTAGGTTTTATAAGTTATTTCTGTTTTGGAAAGAAGGAGACCTCTGCAGATAATCTGGCTGCTGCTAGGAAAAACACCTTGTGATGGATGAATACAGACGGCTCTTAGTCTTCCTGAAACTTGTTGTGTTAAATTTAATGACATGCTGATACCCGGTCATTGCTTTGTTTACAATGATGCTGCGCAAATGGGCTGTAAAGAGAGTCAGGGTTTCCTCCACTCATGACTGGACTCAATGACTTTCAAGCAGCAGCCCAGCAACCGAACCATGTTGACTTACAAGGAAAGATTTAGGGAAATCATCATGTAAGGAGGAACCCATGTGACCTTACTCTTGTTGACAATTCATCTTGATACCTCAAACACCCTGTAATTACTTTTACATGACACCAATCAGTCAGTATTCTGGTATAATGCTCCCCTGAGGGTCTGGAGCTCTTGGACAACATACAACATTCTGGTAAAGGTGGGAAAATAAATTAAAAAGTTGTGTGTTAGGCAGCAGCAGTAGCAGTCAATTCCGCAAACAACATGCACACAATCAGCACCAGCGTGTCCTGAAGGTTAAATGATGTAAATGTTGATTTTTACCGTAAATAAGAAAATTAAAACTTCACATAAAAAGGTCTGCCGAGTGTCTGTATGCACCATAAAGATAAGAAAGAGAATGAAAATGTGATGAAAGGTGATAACAGTGATCACAGCTCTGACTGTAAAGTATATCATCTTTAACTACACAGCCTGGAGAGAGTGGCGAAAAGGAGAAAATCTACATCCTCAGATCCCTCTCTGGTTTGAGTCGCGGTGGGAACAGCAACGACCGGGAACATGGGGGACGAACTGAATAGATTTTCATATTAATCAAGAAAGCAAAAGGAAGATGTGGAATACGTAATCAGTATCTCCCTCACTGGTGTCTCTGGTGTCTTCTTCTCCTCGTTTCTTCCAACAATTTCTGTTCTCGCTGCATCCCGGTGTAAAACACGCAATGAAGCCATGCAATGTGCGTGTTGGTCTCTCTGCACGGTTGAGTGCGACTCTGCTGCTCTACCTCAGGGGGAAGGAGCACTGTTTGAAAAAAAAAAAAAAAAAAAACCCTGCAAGAGTGCATGCAAGACCGCAAGATATGACGTAAACTGGAATTAGAGATTCTAGAGCAGTTCTCAATCTACAAAGACCTGCCCTGTCCGTGTCCTGATCTGAGAGCAGTTTCTTGGGCTTACACTGTGACCTCTGACCATTCATGTTCCCTTTGCCTGTAGGCATTTATTTCACTGAGATACTCCGAGGAGTTAAGGTCAGATTACTCTTTAACTTTTCATATTTGAGACTAAAAAGTTATAAAATCATGAGCTCCTTGAGTTCAGATTTAAAATAGCTTGACTAAAAGTTAAACCATGGTAGGTTTTGTGATGGTATACCAGGCTGCACAATTATCATCTTAGGAAGGCCAAAGAGAACCCTCAGGTGTAGCCGGATATAACCTTGTGTTTGGACACCAGTCTAATGAAGAAGTATGGTGTGGCTGTGTTTGGCCCTGAACCATGCTGCTCTGTAAGCTCTTACTACCTCTGTTCATCCCTGTGTTAGGAGCCGGGCTAAAGGTTAACACTGCCGGCAGAGCCATACTGTGCTCCATATAGGGGGAGACAAAAGATCAAACTGATTAAAGAGAAAATGGATATGACAAACAATGACCATAGAAATCAACGGATTGCTCATAGAGATTATGTTTCACACTCAGTGCTTCATGAATCTGGAGGGTATATAGTTCCTTTATCCTGTGAGCTGCACAATTACTCGTGTTTAAAATTGCTTCATATCGCCGAGCAATCTCGATGAAATCGTTCCGGCCGTATTTGTATTAGCAGAGATATTTGTGCGTCGTATCCAGAGCTCTACATAGCTCTTAAGTTGCTTCAATAAATGACATGACGGTGACTGCAATATATCATGTATGTTACAAACTGAATATCCTCATCTGTTGAAAATGAAACAATTCACATGTGTAGAAAAAATATCAAGACGCAATGAGAGAAAAGTACATGTTCAGACTCATTTTCCCATAAATTCCACAGTTACAGCACTTAAAGCTTAAAAGGAAGTTTCTCTCAGTCGGGCTAAAATCAATTAGATAAGCTTTAGAACAGTGATATCCTGTGGGTGAAACTTTGTCTAATCTCAAAATGTAAAGTTATTTTACTGATGACCAGCATGCAGATTTTGATTTTTTTTTTTATACAGGCACATTTTTATTGCTTTGCTTGGCATGCATGTTTATGGACAAAGACTTTTTTTTGTTTTCCTATATGGTGACAGTTTTCTGAAAATAAATCTCAGTAATTGCAATTGATCGCATTGCTTACAAGATCATAATGAACCACAGTATATTGAACTGAACCTCTATATTTGGATACTTTTGCATGACTACATTGTTAACAATACAGAGACAGATTCTTTAGTTGTTAATATTGCAGGAAATCTGTTGTATAGTTAACACTGCAGAACCTGGTTTTTGCAGAGCATTTCCGTGCCATGACGTTGCAACACGACGCAGGCTGATAAATCAACCTGATATCTCAGGCAGTGATAAAGGGAAAAAAAGCTATAAAAAAACTGCTATTAAGGAGATTTTAATGGCAACTGCATGCACTCACATTAATGACAGGAGTCTTATGCATGACATCAGCACACCAGAAAAGATCAGATTACAGAGGAACTATTTTTTTATGAAAATTGGTTTCCTCTGAGCACAGGGAGAGATAACTGCAATCTCGATTCTGAGTGAGAAAATCATTCTTGTGTAATCCAGAAATCATTCAGCCTCTAATGTGAGTGTGAGTGTGAGTGTGAGTGTGTGTGTGTGTGTGTGTGTGTGTGTGTGTGTGTGTGTGTGTGTGTGTGTGTAGTCGGAGCCTCTGCTGCCAGGCAGGCCTGAGTGAGCAGCTGACGAGTCACCACACAATTAATTATTAAGAGACCCCTCACCTGCCTCTCTGCTAGCATTTTAGCTAGCAACAGCACACTGCAGTATATCATGGGAAACATACATGCAGTGTATGGTCCGGGTTTAGAGGCCCACACACACAAAGGGCCCTTGAGGGAGGTGTCAACATCCAAGCCGGATGCACGATGAACCTCCGAGGGATTTATAGGAGGAAGCAGCCATATTCCCAGAGCCCATTGTGACGCACACAAACACACATATGACGAGGATAAAAATCACACATCAACATACATGTGGGGGTTGTTTCTGCTGTATAAATCCAATGAAGAAATCGTGAAAAACAGACTGTAGATTATAACGCCATTTAATCGGCCGAGGTCAGACAACTTCACCAAACATGCACGCTTACAAATCGCTGACAAGGTAACAGTGTTCACAGTGCTGCTTATATCCTGTTAAAAGGAACCCACAAATTCCTTTCTATTTGGGTACATCACTATAAAACAATAAAGATGACATGACACTGATTTGTATACGTAACAGATGTAGACTCTTTGTCTAGCAAACAGTTGTTGACAACATATGGTTGGCTCATACATAAATAAAGATCTGCTACAATTTAGGTGTTTCGCCCATATAAGGTTACAGCTTCAGACACCCAAAGGTAGGAGTGCTAACAGGTGGTAGACAGACTTGAATAGTACATTTCACAAAGTTACCAAGATGAATGAATTTCATGAAAATTCGTACTAACAACTGTCTTGCACACATGCACAGTCACAGATACCCACTTGGCACCTCATTGCAGCACCACAGTAACCACAACTGAAGGAAACATCACCCGGGCCACAGTCAATTTAGCAGCAATCACAGGGTGAGTCTGTATCTGTTTCATCGATTTAACACTTCACCATTCATCTTGGCGCAGAGAAAATGCAATAAAACAACATGTAAGCTGTAAATCTAACACCGCCACAAACGTCGTCCCACTGCTCACTGTATCTCGAAAACAATATGTCATGCACTTCAATATCTCACTCCCTCCGACTGTGGAAAAGGGAACACTCTGTCCTTTCTTTGGCCTATGCCCATGCCTTAAGTGAAACCTCCCTACGTTCAGCCTGTTTCCACCTATCGGCAACCTCCTGTGTCCAGTGATTTTTTTTGGGGTTAAAAGTTTTTCATAATTAAGGGGCGTGGCTGATCTGACTGACAGGCGGGACATTGTAGCCGTTTCTCAAGAAGCTTTAGGCCCACCTCAGGTCAACCCCTTTGTCTGTAACTAGGTTGACCGAAAGTACGTTTGAGACAGCATTTCAAATATGGAGATGGGCTTCAAAAGTCCGCCATCAATGGGCTTCAAAAGGCCGCTTCAGAAACCAGCAGATGACGTCACTGAGACTCCGTCCATGTATATACAGTCTATAGTTTTCACCCCCAACCTTTAGATATGGCAGTGACCCAAATGTGTCAAAATTCTATGGTGTATGTATTTGAGGTACATAGATCTTAGTATTTTGCTATTTGATGAATGGATGGTATTTTATCCAGTAGGGGTTTGATTCTTGTGTTAAAGAAAATAGTCAATGTATACTTTTTTTTAATTATGTTAATTATTATTTTAATTATGTACCACATGTTAGTTACTAAACGTATGTATCCAAGTTATGTCGATTACAGTGCTTTGGTTTTGTAGTGTATATTTGTTGAGTCAGCAGCATATGTGCACCAGTATTTACACATACGATACATTATACTGTATGTGCATGAGTGGGTGCAAGTGATGCTCACTCACGAGCAAAAGTGTGTGTGATTTCAGTACACAGTGACAGAAGGGACAGGTGAGTCACTGCAAGGTAGCAAGCAGAACAAATTGCACTGCAGCACTGCACATCACGACTCAAGACAGACAGGAAGAGATACATGGAGAAGGATGATGACACAGAAATTGGGATAAAAGAGGGAATGAAAGACAAGAAAGGGCTGGAAGAAAATGTAGGACAGTCACAACAAAAAAAAAGAAAAAAAAAGAAGCCAAAATCAGAGGACAGAGGAGGATGGAGTACTGCAGAAAGAGAGTGTCTGTCAGTCTCTGGCAATGTGCAGAACCCAGTCCCTGCCAATAACACCTGCATCCATCACTCTCTGCTGGAACTTCAAAGCCTTTTTATTTATACACCTGTCTGTCTGTCTGTCTGTCTGTCTGTCTGTCTGCCCACCTGGCTGTCCGGATCCTTCACTCTACTGTCACTGTCCAATTTCAATCGGATTTATTTGCCTAGATCAGGAGAGTAATGTCTGTCTGCAGGCGGACTAAGTATAGATGCATTTTAGGGCTGGTTAATATCCCGACTTTAATGTGGTCAGTAAGGGAGTGTGTGACTTCCGATAGGATCATCTGACAGCCGAGGCTGAGAGTTGAGCGCCTGCTGGCTGCGTAGGAGGCATCCTGGTTATAGGATAATGTGCTGACTGACAGTACGAGGCTCTATAGGGCTACACAGCAGCACAGTAATGGCTTTAAGCTTTATTATGTTTTCCATTTGGAACGTGTAGGCATCGCTTCAGAGATGCAATTAACGTTTTAAACACTTTCTTTAGTTTCGTCTTGATGAGTCCACTTGATAATAGCGTGCATCCTGGGGGTAAGATGAGGGCCAACACGGAAGCTATTTGTTGTTGCCCGGGAACAAAATGTTCTTGGACAGAACTTTTCAATTAGTAATAAACTTCAGGCACATATCGCGTTACTCTCTCAGCCATGGAGAGAACTTTTTGTGGTTAATTTGAACGCACCCCTCAAAAGTATTTGAAGTCTATGTAGCTCTACAAATGAAATGGTACTTTTCATACTACAATTGGACTTTTCTCTAAATGCTAACAACCCTTTTTTTGAGCAGAATAGTGGAGGAAGATAACTTGAATGCACTTACGTACATACTGTATGTAAAGCCCCCTGAGGGGAAACTTTTGCAACTATTTTTACTTGACATTTGACCTCCATTCCTTAACAGAACTTCAAAATAAAATTTGCAAAATGAGTTATTTCCAAGCTTGTGTATCTTATTGATGTGAACATTTTTTCATTATAGCTTTCTAGGGTAAATATTTTATTTTTGTATGACATGTGGGATATTCCACATTTTCTCCCTGGACTTGAACTTGCATGTGACTCTCTCATTAGGAGTGAGGTTGCTCAACTCCCGAAGGCTGCAGCTAATATTTTACTAACATATGCCCTATGGCTGGTTGTGTCCTGTTACAGCAGGATGTGCTGAGTGACGTTAAGTCTGCCTGATCTTCCCAGAGTCAATCCCCTTGACGGACCCAGACCGGCCCTCGACACCCGGTCAATGATTAGCACTGAAATAAGTCTGGGAGACAAACTGCACACAAAAACAAGCTTCTGACATTTCCAGTCACAGAGATGGAGGCTTTTTTAAATTGTCTTTAAACTCAAAAAATCTGTTTTATGGTCAAGGCCTCCAATGGTAAGGTATGGTATGTAGAGGGCTGCAGCTCTAAGAACATCCGGCAGCAGATTATGTAACGATCAGACTTAACAAAGACTTGGTTTCCTTCTGTTTGCAATTAGTGTACATGTAGCATGTCTGTAGCAGCAGGCAGTGTCAGGTAAAAACAGTCATCAAGAGTCTCTGCTCAATGGGGCTGCTAGCCAGTTAGCTGACAAAGCAGAGATGTAAAGATCATCTTTTCAAGCCATTGTTCAAGATAACCACTTAAGGCATAATAGTAACCTGCAAGTCAACTTCATCAGATCTTCTACTTTTTCATTATGCAACAACAGCACTTCCTGCCAACTGCCAAATCACCAATAAACAGACTGGAAGATTTGTTTCACCAATGATTTACTTTGAACTTGATAATAGATAAAAAAAATCTTTTAGTATGGCTTCATAGGGCCTCTTAATCTTTGATATATTGACTATTATCTCAGTAAGATGCAATTTAGCATCATAAAACTTAAGTGTACCTTTGATTTAGCATGTGGGAGATCAGTAGTATATGGTGTGTGTGTGTGTGTGTGTGTGTGTGTGTGTGTGTGTGTGTGTGTGTGTGTGTGTGTGTGTGTGTGTGTAAGAGCTACACAAATAGGACACACTGATGACGCACTCATTTGAAAACCACAGGTTAGTTTTAGGAGACAGAGTGATGCAGCAGTCGACCAATGAGCCTGCGGTCGATGAACTTGTACAAGGCTGTTCACTTAAAAGGAAGGAAGGTAGCTTCAAAACAGAGATCATAACCAATCACTTAAAAACATTAAATATGCAATCATTTAATCCAAGTTAGCATATTGCTTATAGCTCTCTGAAAGGAGAAATTCTAAAGACTCTTTTCTAACTAAGAAAGGGTAACAAAAACTCAAACTACAATGTCAGAAAAACAAGTCAACTGGGCAACATGGTCAAGGTTGCCTGATAAGTTTTGCAAACAAGGACATGCCTTGCTTTCAAAAATGGGGTTAGCACAGGTTAGGATTATCAGATCCAATTGAATGTAAATACCCTGTCCCTTCTCAGCATTCAATAATATATTCAAGAATGTATTTGAGAAAGAAAAAAGACAGGCAGTGGAAATGAGAGAACTTACAGTAAGCATGAGTACATTATGTATCAAGTGAGCGAGGGAGGCAGAGCAGGATGGGGAAGCAGTCACATGTTCGCAAAAGAAGGCGGAGGAGGAGGGGGGGAGGGTCTGCTGTCACTCCTCTACGTCACCGGTAACGCCTCCCTCTCTCCCTCCCTCCCTCCCTTCCACTACAACTCACATGACTGCAGTAGCCCTGTTCTGTAACCCCAGTCACGAGGATAGAGTAGTATTACAATAACCAGCCGGCAGGGGCGGGCAGCATAGGCAGAGAGAGAGAGAGAGAGAGAGAGAGAGAGAGAGAGAGAGCAAACCACCGGGTAGTCCTAATAACCCTGAGTAAATATTAACATATTAATGCCAGGCTTGTAGAATAGATAACCTTATCAGATTACACAAGAAGAAAGAAGTTAAGCTGTGCTAATGTGCAATTTAATTTTTATTTCCCCCTTCTTTCTACTCAAGCTGTTTCTCTGTGTGTCCCTCAAGGACTTTGCAGCAATACAGCACTGTATGTCCAAGAAAAAGGAAAGCTTTTGCAGCAAAGCCAACAGAATGCATGCCACTATAGGAATTCATCCATGTTTTACTATTGTTTACCTTATTGGAGCTTTGGTTAAAATCACTGTCTTGCTTACTGTCTGACAGTAGCCTTATTCTTTTTTTTTTCTCAAGCTATATAATGTTTACACAGAGTTTTACACTCCTATTAAAGGTTTTTATGGCTGATTCATTTCATCACATGTTAATATTTTATTTAACTGCTGCACAAGAAGAATTCAACATCTCATGTCTAAGAAGAAAACCTAACATTTTTGGAATCATGTCAATACAATTTGAAATATGCATGAAATAGAAAACTAAAATGTGATTTTTTTTTTGACTGACAGGATTCCAAATATTATGATTAGTTGAAGAGCAACTTCTGCAAAAATCTGTCTTTTTTTTTTACAAGAACATCCATGCGGGGGCAAAGGAGAGGATGACTTGATTCATGTGCAATATTTCAGTGTGATATGGTCATCAGGCAAATGGTTTTTGACAATAAGAAGCCATCTTTAATAAGGAGGGGCTGTAAGTCTGCACCAAATGATATTTCTTACATGCAATAAGAAGGTATGATGATGATGTGACATTTGAATGGGGCCTGTCCTACCTCAATGTGTCGTCTTACACATTGAGAACCGAATACGAAGGTCTGTGATCATAGGACATGATGCAAAATGTCAATATCCATGTTTTGGTGCATTCTGTGGCACGTGGGGTGCTATTTTTCTCATAACCTCCAAGAAACATCCATCTGTGTGTGTACTGAAGATGTGGTGTGTGGAAGCACAAGTCACTGCTGCACGTTATAAATAGCCCACAGTCTCCGTGGATCCCACCACACACTGAATTAACCTGCTTAAGCTGCCAATCAGCTGTGACAGATGCCCCCAACTATCCACACTTACAATACACACACACACACACACTTACACACATACCACCTACCCGCTTTCGTCACACCCTCAGATGACCGTGCATTCAAAGCACAAACCATCACCACGCTGCAATCTTACGTCACGCTGTGATGCAGTAAAGAGAAGGGGGGGGGGGGGGGGGGGGATCATGATGTGGGTTTACGTGCACGATAATGACCCATGCGTATTTGGGAAGCCAGGAGGGCGATGAAGATTAGACCTGATAGCTTCCCGACCTGTCGTGTGGGAATTCACCAAACCCGCATTGGGAATTTGCCAAATTACTATAACGTTACATGTAAACAACAAAATGCATGTCACTGAACACAGCATAGGAGCTCATGCTGCTAAATATTTATCCCATAAAAATTCGGCATGCATTTAGTGTGCAAAACATCACTTTATTTTGATTAAAAACTCAACTTCTATAATTGGTAACACCACTCGCTACCGCCCTCCGCGGTGTACTTGGAAAGGAGATTATTCTGGGATTAGCAGAAGATCCAGTTGTAAAAGTTCACATATTTCTTTAATAAGTGATGCACGGTGTTTTGACTGAGTGCCGATGTGAATTAAAGGTGCCAGTCTTCCATGTCTAGCATTTGCAATGTTGTAGGTGTTGTGCATCATGCCAATAATTAAGAAATCCCAGGATTGCAGAGATTTCCTTAAACAGTTTGGCGGCTTGAAGCTTCCATGGAATTCTGTGCAAAAATACTTCCCTGCAACACCATGGGTTACTGAAAAACAGTACTACATATCTGCTTCAGACACACAGCCAATGTATCTATTGTGTCTCACTCTGCAAGGCATAGAGTCAGGCGAACCACTCAAATGTTTTGTAATCGTTGGCGAACGAACGATTACGCAAACGGTTACGAAAACGTGTAAAACGCACCAACTTTCTCAGTTGGATGTTGCACAGAGGCTTTATTCAACCTCATTGCCTCCATGAATATAAAACGATTAACATCCAGTTCTGCAGAGATAATTGGAATAATCGTTGGGAGTTGCTCAACTTAGAAGCGCACAGCCTTCCTGATACCCAGCACAACGATCCCCAGTGAAGCTCATGGTGCTGGGGCAAGCAGCTTAAAGAAGAGTGGATAAAATTCACTACACGGCGTTGGTGTTTTGCACCGCTTCCACAACTTTATGAAACACTCGCTTTCAATATTCGAGGAATATAAATAAGACATAACATCCAACCAGCCGGCACAGTCGCGAATAAAAGACAGAATCTTGACTTTTCTCTGCACAAAATTAAAACCAAGCAGTCCTGAAACCGGTGGATTAGTATCATTATGTCAAATATCATAATAGTCATCCGGCTAAATCCATGCGTTCAGAGGCGCACCACGTGTCCAAGTCTCCGGCACTGAAATTAAAACTTCCCTCAAGAATGCGTCAAAAGTTTCCAAAGCGCCCCCCTGCATACCAAATAATCATCCCCGAGCAGCAACACACCGGCTGCTCGCCTCTTCCAGCACCGACACAGAAATATACATTCGTTTTAATCCGGCATATTCCTCATTGAGCATGGCTGATGACATTTCCTCCAAAAAAACACGTGAAAGCCAGACGTCAAGACATTCACACACATACACACGCACTCAGACCGAGGCACCGGCTCGCTCTGAACCAGGGAGATGCTGCTGACAAGCCGGGTACAAGCCTCGCATCAAGCGGGCGTAGCGCGCGCCACGACCGGCGACGTGCAAAAACGCGCCCCGGTGTGGAAAGCCCGAAGACCGGTGCGTCCAGAGAGGCCAAGGTCTTACCTGGCTGCCGGAATTTTCTGTCAGGTAATTGAAGACAAAGGACGAGAGTTCCTCATCTAATAGTGGAGCGCAGTCCGCCATCTTCTAGTGAATGAGGAGCCGTGGAGTCAGAGAGCGGAGTATAGAAGGAGGAGGAGGAGCAGTGGGGGAACGCTGCCTGCAGGGGGCGCATCTGTTTACACACAGAAACAAATCAAGACATTAAAGACATGCGGTTCTTCAAAGTGGGGTCTGAGGACCTCCAGGGGTCAAAACAGTTGCTCCTGGGGGACCCTCAATAAAACTAAGATTAATTTATTTCATTGCAATCCAATTACAGAAACTGTCACTGGAGAATTCACAATCATTTGTCTTTGGCAATTCATTTTGTGGTCCTATTTGGGCACATAATGCAATCAAGCATATTTTCCTACATAATATCATATTCATGGTTCACATTAACATGCTTGGTCATGGTCTCTTTACTGCACATGAAGATTATTGGTAATCAATTTACTGTTAATAAACCTCCACATGTGCAGCTCTTATGATGGAGAATGACACATCAGCAAAGAAACCGACACAGATCTTGTTCTCAAGTTCTCTGTGTTTTTTTCTTCTTCTAATTAACTTTAGTCATCATCACAAGCACAGAAGCTGTCATCATTCAGGGTGCACTTATTTGAAGAAAAAAAATCCATGTTTTACCACTCTGCTTTTGTTTCTGAGGAGCAGACATGAGTGTTGGAAACTCTCTGCTGCTGTTGCTGGGCAACTACAAAACTGTCAGTCATTTAGACGTTGACAGCAGCTGATGCCACTGTAACTACAGATTCTCTTTACAAATTATAGTCTCAACACTTGTGCACTAAATCTACAGTATGCATTTGTTTGTTCAATTATATGTTCATCTATTCATTCATGTATTTTATTTTTATTTTCTCATGTCTTCCTCCAGTTTAATGTTTCAATGTAGGTCGTCTTCATCCCAAGCATCAACCTCCAGTATTTAAAAATAAAGCCGATGCTGAAGCGCAAAGACATGCAATTCCTCAAGTGTCCACTAGAGACTGGCTTCAAGTTATCCCCATTAGGTGCCATGCAAATGTTTACAGCCTGGTACAAAAATGGTTTTGGTCTCTATAGCTCATTTCTCTATCCCTAAAAACATAATAAGCAGTGAACATTTAAAAACTCGTTGTTTTGTTTTTATGACTCTACTGTAAGAGTTTTGCATAATTAGGGGAAAGGCTGATTTGACTGATAGGAGAATGCATTGTAGTTGTTTTCCAGGAGGCTTAATGCCCACCTTCGTTCAACCTCTTTGCCTGACTGATTGACGGTTATGTAGAGTCAGCATCTCCAATATGGCAACCGCCATCATTGGGCAACATAACTCCTCTTCAGAAACCAGTGGGGGACATCACTGTCCTCCTGATTCATTGCCTGTACAGTCGACCAAGATGCTTTTCTAAAATCTATAAATTAAAGGGCAGATTTAAAAAATATATAATTTTTTAAACTAAACTTAATTCAAACTCACCATGAAGCTTCAGCAGCTGCGATGTGTTGCCACTGCTTTTTTTGTATTTGTTTGCTGCTGGCTGTTTGTCATTGTCATGAAAACACTTCATATTATATATATTATTACATATCATATTATATATATATATATCATATTTGCACGTATGCTATACAAGAGGGCCAATGATTGGGCACGATCATGCATGTGAGTCATGCAGTGTATAAGAATGCATATGATTCATGAGTAAGCAGTTTTGTGTCAACAACAAAATATTGATAGGTCAGGACAACACAAATCTGAAAGTAGGATGTAAATGTATCTGACTAGTGTTTGGTGTTTCATTCATTCGACATATTTCTAATCGTTTTTCAAATGAATCCAAATGTTAAGGGCATAATATTACATGTTCACCAAAACATTGACATGATTGCATCCTAACTGTAAGTGGTAACAAAAGTTTTTATGACTCTTTAAGTGATAAAGTCCAAAGGGGGGAAATCAAGCATTGAGACACACACCCTGGAAATAGTTATTGTAATGTTATCACTGCATTGCAGCACGGCTCCCTGGCTGTGTGTATGTCAGTTGTGTGTGTGTGTGTGTGTGTGTGTGTGTGTGTGTGTGTGTGTGTGTGTGTGTGTGTGTGCGTGCGTGCGTGCGTGTGTGTGCGTGTGTGTGTGTGTGTGTGTGTGTGTGTGTGTGTGTGTGTGTGTGTGTGTGTGTTGGTCAGAAAAGGTTAACAGTCTGTGGCAGGTGATGGTCATAACAGAGCTCTGGCTGTCTTTCAAAAGCCTGTCTGACAGCACTGACCTTAATACAGTGTGTGTGAGTGTGTGTGTGTGTGAGTGTGTGTGTGTGTGTGTGAGTGTGTGTGTGTGTGTGTGTGTGTGTGTGTGTATGTGCGCGCGCATGTGTGTGTATGTGTGTGTGTGTGTGTGTATGTGTGTGCGTGTACGTCTGTGCATGTGTGTGCGAGTGTGCATGTGTGTGTGTGTGTGTGTGTGTGTGTGTGTGTATTTGTATTCCTATCTTCATGAGGACAATCACATTGAAAGACCTATGGACCGTTTTTAAAAAGTGTTTAACATTTGTATGTGGTCATTTTTCTTCGTCTCATTCTGGGGTCTCCTTCCTATAGTTTTGAAAATACTTCCTCTCTAACTGTAACAGTTACAGGAAGCACCAACACAATCTGATCCAACAGGTTTGAAAGGACTCCCCCAGGGTAGGCAAATTTGTTTGGAGGAGAAAAAAGGTTGACTGGTGAAATAATTTCCCTAACTGTCTGTTGAAAACGTCCAACAGTCTACAGAGGAGTTTCTGGTTTAACTTGAAAAAGTACTCAAACGTTTTCTTGTGCAAAGAAAGACTATTCGCAACGATTTGGGAGCATTTATTTTCAGATAAAGTGGTTTAGATAATTTGGCTGAAATGTTGACTTGTTTACATCAACGTGTGTCTCATGGTCTGTCATGATTGTGATTTGTTTCTGTACTCCAATCTGAGGAACATTTTGTCATTATCGATAGGACTTTGAGTCAGACTTTGAAAATAAGACTTTGATTGAAATAAAGTGTTGTAAATGTGCAGGTCAGGCATGTTTATGCTGTGATTAATGTGACATTTTAGAAATTATTAATCTATAATCTCTATCTATTCTGTTCAGTATATGGTGAGAATAACGGCTTCAGTTGATTTTCATATTCTTGTGTCTCTGTGCAGCATGATTAGGCAGAAAAGTCTGTTGTTATTTCTGCATTAGCAAGTATTATTTGATGCAGTTGGTGCCCTGAAAGAACTGCAGGCTAGAGGCTATGAAGCTACATCGCAAACTGTGAAAATTGCATCCCAAAATTTGAGTCTAATAGATGTTCATCTGTATTTAATCAAGCCGGAATAGAGCTAAAGAAGTGCAGTATAGAGCGAGGAAGAGTTGCTGCTTGCATGCAATGCATCCTGGTACATGTAGGCACTCATGGCATGACTCTGCAGGCAGGGAAGCTTGGCTTTCTTTACTTGGTCAGTACAGCACCTTGGAATAAAATGCTGTGTATGCATGTTGTGTTTTAATGTAATGCTGTTGTGTGTGTCTTCTGTATGTGTGTCATTTGATGATACAGAAATGTAGACCCTCCTCTTCAACAGGTAATACAGATATCAATTGTCAGGAATCAGCAGCTTCAGTTCTAAAACACATTTGCTGTGGACCTCTACTTGTGTCGGCTTGTTTTAATGTTGCAATCAAAAGTTACACAAAGTTTCATTAAATTAAGCAACATGTACAGTCAAGTCAGCTGAAGAGAAAAATGTCATAAACCCCACCCTGTTCTATATGCAAAACAGGAAATAAAATCCCCGCCTGAACGTTTAAACGCTGTTGCAAAATAGCCATTGGGTTTGTACTTGATTTATGGCCGGATTAAGTTTCTCAGTGGTTCATCATTACAGTACATGAAGAAGTGAGGACACAAATGCCGTTCCATGTCCCGATATCCCCTGTTGAATGCTTTGACTGCAGAATATTGTTGGGTCAACACTTCAAGGGGCATTAAAAGAGTTTTTTTATTTCAATTTTGGACTGACTTCCTCATGATCCTGTATAGAAGTACAGTATCTGTAGAAGCATGACTGAAATGTTGTCTTGGTGTTCTGGTTTTTGTTTGTTGTCTGAGTGGTGTCGTCCTTTCAGATTTCTTCAAGTTTTAATTTTATGCAGGAAAATGTAAATGTAATAATCAAAAGTTGCAGAACTCAATGCGCTGTAAAAGTATTCTGGTACCTTTGGTGGTCATCTGACGACGATTTAGCCTTGGTTAAAGGACCAATATGTAACTCAGACACCTAGTGTTTAAATTGGGTTCTGCAGTTCAAATTCAAAACATTGGAGAGAATTGTCTCCCCTCACCCCCTCCTCCCTAGAGTCGATGCTCATGCAGGTTGCCATTTCGCTGACACTGAAGCTTCAGTGTTTAGCCAGCTCTGCATCGCTCTGCATCGGTCTTTAAGCCTTTCCTCTTTCCTCCTTTCTAACCTCTCTCCATTTTTCAAAAGCAACTCCAATCTTTAACCTAGTTTAAGTTTTAGTTTTTTTGAGCAGTTTAAAAAAAGAGCTTATTTGAAGCCTCCACCTAAAAAAATATCGAAATTAGGGATGTTCCCAGACAGTTAATTCCCCATTCAGTTAAATGGAAAATGAAATTCTGTTTAACCAACTAGTCTAAAGATAAGAAAAAACTCAGAAAACAGTCAAAATTGAGCAGAATTTGAAAACAGACCATCGTGCCTCCCAGAGTAATATATTGTCGTCATATGATGGCAAATGGGCTCTGACATTGGCCGTCTGCTTAAAGGCTTTATATGCGATTTTTTGATCCAGCAGATGTCGCCCTTGAGCACCAGCATGAAACCAAAACAACTCGTGGCGCATTGTGGGTTAGCATGCTAATGCTAGCGATCTTTATTATGCTCGTATCTTCACACTGCATGTAAATTTACCCGAAATGAGCGTGATCTAGAAACACAGTTAAGCAGTGAGTACAGTATGTTATTCTTCTTTTCTCTAGTCCCTCAATTAAACAACTTGTATTCGCGAGGGGAGGAGTCAGCCGTCGGGCCGGCTATGTCAACATACAGAAAAAAAACTCTGAAAACATCACAGACAGTGGGACTCGGGTGTTACACCCATTGTAGACAGTCATTACTCACAGAGTTATTTTCAGAGGATATACTTGATTTCTATTATATTTAAGTGTGAAAACATGAAGCAGAATAACAGAATTATATTCCAGCTTTTATCAGGCTGTGTAAAAGGGGCCGAGGTTTTTCTCCTGTTAGTGTTAAATTCTGTCCGGAACTGAAATTGTTACATGTTGCACTTGTCATAAACACCGGTAAATGATATCACAGTCATTATAATTCATCAACCTGCTATGTTTTCATGATGCCTGGTCGGTGGTGGCCACAGAAGAAGACGCCAACATTACTGAAATGCCAACAAAGTGTGCCAAGTCGAGTCCCAGTGATGTCCTCTTTCTTATGTTACCACGTTTTATATTTACATTTCAGGCGTTCAGCCAGCTCTCTGATGACTGCCAGACAGGGAGGTCAAAAGCAGAATAACCTTCAACTTTAAATCATTAGTATCACAGGACAGAATTATTCTTTAAGGTAAAAGTCAAAGGTGAGACAAGTTTATTGATGAAATTCAGAAAATATCCCAGAGGACCATTTTGGTGCATTACAGAAACATGCTGCATGGAGACTTCAGAGAGGTTTCTGAGTGTTAAACAACAAGAGGAGAAGATCATTTTTTATCATATACACTTTAAACAAAGTTTTCTTTTAGAAATACCAACTCCTTGGGGAAGCATCCCAGGACCACAGACAACTCTGTGCTCTTTTATATTTAGTTTTCTGGGAGTAAAAACAATAAAAAAGGGAAAGGGAAATAAAAACAAAAAAATGCCCGAGAGACACAGAAATGCCGCGGGGGCTTACAAAACAAATGTCTCAACGCAAAAAAGAAAACTCCACTGAGGAAGACAAACAAGCTATAAGCTGCAGTGTTAGTGCTTCAGTATATCATACCGAGCCGCAGCAGACCACCACAAACATTAAAAACAATCCAGGTCTCAACACTGTAAGCTGAGATGATGTGTGTCTTAACAGCATCCCGACTATCCGAACTGACATTTCAATAATGTTCAGTCCTCAGGGTGGGGGTCACGCATCCAAAAACAAGGCTGCGATGTAAGGTCAGAGCCGTACTAAGCAGAGCCGGTATGTGTCAGGTGGTCTTAGTGTACAGTATTTCATCTAAGTGGACATTCCAATGATACTCCTGGTTGTGTCCTCAGTTTACCTCCTTGCTTTGATTCCTGCTGATTAAAAAGGAATTCAGCGCTAGAAACACTGTAAACGTTAAGGTCAGGTCGACCTCAGATAACTTCGGGGGTAATAAGACATTCTGGTGTTTGCAGCTGCACTTGTCTGAAGGTGAATAAGCAAAATGTTTTTCTTGTTTGGTTAAGGTTATTTTTATTACTTTAAATATTCTTGCAAAATAAATGTTTGTATTTATATGAGATGAATAATTTTCCAAGATATGCATTGCTTCCAGTGAGGAGTTTTAAGCTGTTCATGAGAATAATTATTAATGCCTCTACTTGACCTACAAAAGCAAACAAGGACTTTTGCAACAAGATTGATCATTCCTATTGGGTACGTTTTTTATTTCCTCCAACTGCTGTGCTGGTTATAGGTGTCAAACGAAGTGAGTTACAGCACGCCACAGAAACAGACTTTGTTTAAATATTTGTTTGGCCATTCTTGCCTTTAGTAGATAGGACACCTGAAAAGAGACAGGAATTGTTGAGAGGAGGGAGTGGGGGATGGCATGCAGCAAAGGGCCAAGGTCGGAATCAAACCCATGGTTACTGGGACGGGCACTATAGCCTCTATACATGGGGCACCCGGAATAAGCGCTCTGCAACCCAGCGCCCCATGATGTTTTTTTTGTTACACAAACAACTGCTTGAATTGTTATTTTGGTTCCCCCTCTGATCTATTTGAAACCATTTTTCATCCTTACCACTACTTTTGTTCATTGCTTAGCCATTCATTTTTTTCTACCAATTTGTACTCCATTGATCTTTTGTCCAAGAGAAACAAGTGTCAATAATGAGACAGTGTTGTAAATCAGTCCACATTTTTTTCGAGCATTAAAGCTAAGTGCGGATGATTACATACTTTTATGTGATTGTTTAACAGTGAGCCTATTGCACAAACAACATACCGGTATACAGCCTGATTTTTGATAAAGACTGTCTTGTTCTACTTTTTGGATATGTCTATGATGTTAATGCTAGATTGTTTGAGATACTAGAGGTTTGCCTTGAGCAGCACTGCGGTAAAGCCAGCAAAAAGTGGACCAGCTCTGTATGAGGAAAATTGCCAAAGTAACCAATTGGAGTTCTTCGCTGATGGTACAGTAGGCTAAATGTTCCTGAGAAATATGTCAATCAATCTGCTCCTTCAGCCACTTCCTACCCCGCCTCCTGCCTCCGGCTCTCACAAGCCAATAGCTGCCCAGTCTACTGACAACAAACTTAATGTCTTTAAGAGAGTGAACAAATGCCATGTGAGGATATGTTAATAACCCTGCATGTTTACACATCCAAAATGATCTGGATGTGAGTTTAAAAAATAGAACTACTTAAAGAACCCATATTATGCCCTTTTGGGGGTTTGTATATTTAATCTATGTACCTACTTTTGAATGTTCACAATGTGTTGCTGTTTTCATGTACTGCTCCTCCTTGCTCCCTCTACGCTCAGAGTCCATCAGCTACGCTCTGCTGAGCCCCCCACTGCAGAGCCCCACGTGGGCCAAGTCTGCTCTGATTGGTCTGCCGATCCGCTCTGTCGTTATTGGTCAGTTGCTCAGCACGGTTCTCGGAAATGTCCCGCCTCTTTTACCATATTGGGAATGCAGCCACTGGCTCCGTCCGAGGGGAGCATAAACATTAGCACCTTAGCACTACTGTGCTACCGCAGGCTACGGCATATCGTGGGCGTGCTACAGAAGTTAAAGGGCGTGCAACATGAGCTGCAGGGCTTGCCACAACGAGCCAATGGGCTTAGATCAGTGATCTCACACTGACAATGATGTCGGACTGACACATTTTTATCGAGGTGGGCTAGAACTAAGCGTTACATGCAGCTAATGCTACAGCTAACAGGAGGAGGTAGGAGAAGCTGCGTTTCCGCGGACTTTGAATTTTTTCACATAGATGTGCCTAAACATGCACAGGACACTGAAGAGCATATAAAACCAGAAAAAGCATAATATGGGACCTTTAAGAAGCAAGGACTCAGAAAACAGAGATATTAATTTAAAGATAGGCCAACATTAATCGTGAGAGTGTAGGCAAAGATAACTCAGCCAACCAAGATGCCAATGGCACAAAGTCCACTGTTCAAGTCTAAGGAAAGTGTCCCAATGAATGTCTCTTTGTCTAGTTTTCACTTAAGACATATACGATGAGCATTTCAGAAAGTAAGCAAACTTCCTGTGTTCAACATCTGTTGCAAATAAGACAAGAAAGTGTTGTATGGGAGAGATTTGCTTTGGAATTGTTTAGTTTGAGGATTTGAAATCGGGTTGTTTGCTAACTACCTGTTGGTGTTCTCTGACCCTGTTGTTGCATTCATAACTTTGGTACAACATGTCAGGTTTTTGAATTTATTCAAATGTATTCAAACTGTATTCTATTTTTGGCGTTATTTGTATATTTTTTAATGCATGCATGTTGACTTCTGTATACTATAATACTGCTGACAATTTAACTACACTTCTGTTGCATGAGAGTATTTGCGCTTTGTGTTTTGCATAATGTCACTGATGTTTTCTTTTTTTTTGAGGGGGGGAGGGGTTGGGATATGCCAGGTTGCAACAGAGGGGAAAAAAAAAAAAAAGGTGTTTCGCCGAGAACAGCACAAGGGCTTGCTCTAGGCATGCATGTCCCCTCTCCAAGTTCTTTGCAAGAATGGAAGCAATGCCAGAAACTCTTACTCTTTACTGGAACCTTTTCTATCCAGTAAATGAAATCATGTTCCAGCATGTCTTTATTCAGAATAACTTTTTTTCATGATATAAATTGTACTTCACAGAAGAATTGAGGATTATGACCTCTCTTGTGATTAAATATTTAGAAGTAGTTTATCTGAGAGTAAAATATTCTGCTCTGTCTAACAGATGCATCAGGTCAGATGCACTGAACCTTCAGATGATCAGGGAGGGTTTATCCGTCTGGGATCACGGATGAATTCAGCCAATGCTGAGCAAGTCTGCATATGAGATTATGAGATACTGTGTCTTGTTTCCCCCCCCAAAGCGGGTCACTAGAGGGAAGCTCAGAAAAAAGCCCAAAATAGTACGTGTCACAGCACTACGGTTGATAGATAATATCATGGCAAAGGGAGACGTGCAGCCGACAAACCAATTGAAGTACCTGGGTTTGGCATCAAGGCTTTAGCATGCAGTCACCATGCAAGACAAGCAAATACAATTAGGGGAAAAAATAGATGTTTTCTTACTCATCTCTTGATCAAACAGTCAGTTAACTGAATGGGATCCAGTCATGTGAGCTGGGTGTTTCAGCTATAACTGTTCAGGAGAGGGGAACACTTTGGTACATGCAAATCTAGACGCACAGGTGACATGTGTTTAAGTTGACCAATGGAGATTTTCTTTAAACAAAGTCTTAAGCCCCTTTACAGATTGCGGTTTTTGCATCAGCAAAGTTCTGCCGTCATTACCCCTTTGTACTTGTACACATTGAATCCTTGATGGCCTTATTACTGGTGTCCCAGTGTGTGGTTTCGCATCAAGGCAGAGAGTGTGGGCTTCACTTACACACACAATCAGGCATGCACACACACACACACACACACACACACACACAACCCTGTTCTTACACATTGCCAGGGCATTCCCCACATTAAGCCTCTGTTAATACCTCTGATGGTGAATCAGGGGCGAAACGACTTCAACCCATCATTTCTCCTCCATGCTCTAAAGATTGCAGGCGAGGCGCAACGGGGCATCTTGCAATAAACTGCAATCTGTAAGTACCGCTTGATAACATTAAGTTTTACCAATTAAACACACTGACTGTTTGCTTGTGATGTAATGTGATGTTTTGCAAAACAGGCACCCGCGTGTACAATGCATTTTCAATCTTGGAGCCGGTGGGCCATCGTTTGATGACAGTTTAGCCTCTGGGGGGGATTCCAGTTTAACCTGTGCCTATTCAGATAACTGATATCAGATGAAAGACTTCCTTTTCCAACTGCTGGTTTTTGTTAACAGTTGGCTAATGGAGTCAAATAATTTGAGTTGCAAGATTGAATTTGGAGTCTAGAGACAACAGGATTTTAAGACTTATTTTTGGTCTTTTATGCCTTTATTTGATAGGACAGTGGATAGAGTGGGAAACCTGGGAGAGAGGAGAGCCGCAGGTCGGACTCGAACCAGGGCTGCCTACTAGGGTACTACAGCCTCCATGCATGGGAGGTGACATAACCGCTCGTCCACCGGCCATTTTAGTACAATTATTTAAAGCTACATCACCTTCAGCTGATTGTATTAAATCTATTCTGCTTCATCACTTTTGCTTTCCACACATTTGTTTCTTCCTAAATGCAACCACATCCTGCTTAGACAAGACGGTAAGTTTAACACAGATAACTAAAAGTAACAAGGATTATTATGATACCAAAATCTAGCCCCTTGCCTTCAGATCCTGCACATGTATATGTTTGAAGCATTTGGGCAAAGCTGACTTATTGATCTGCATATGTTGCATTTGCAATGATGTAGATTGTAAAAAGGCTTCAGGTTGCTCTAAGCTCTAAATAGACATAGAAGCAGTCTGTCAGAAAGCCAAACAGTCAGCTGGCCAGACACACTGAAGACAGTCGGCCAGCAGATCAGCTTCACAGCAGAGCCAACGGAACACATTTTACTGTGAAAGAGGCCAATAAAATGTGTGATGTGCTCACCAGTGTAACGCTTATAGTATTAGGTGCGTCCATAAAATAGCAATAAATCACAGTAAACCGTGAAAATCACTGATTCCATGTCACAGTCCATCACAGCACTGTAATCTAGCTTTGATTATAAAAAGATTAACTGAACAGGGTGTGAATGAAACTGAGAGAGAGCTTCAGAAATGCAAATAGGACGCAGATATGGAAATCTTGGGGAAGTTCTGGGCTGATATTCAAATCAGGAGATGAATATCAAGCAAGGGGCAGTTTCCTCTCTTGACTGTGTGTTGTTGTCGGCCTCCATTTTAAACAGTATTGATACAAAAGCCAACATTAGCTCACAGACTAGCTCTGCCTCTGCTTCTGCCTGTGTTATATTTAGAGACGGGCTCCTAAAAATGAATCACTTTACATTTCTCATCCTTAAAGGCATCTTGTGGAGGACATTACTGAATCAAGAGCGCTCTGATTTATGGCGGCGTTTAATTCAAGGCAGCGCGGATCATTGACATGTAACCGGGGAATTTCATTACCTGCTTGGCCAATCTGTTGAAAGGCTGCAGGAGAAATAGTGTGTGGAGTGAATCCGAGGGATATCGGTATTAATTCATCCTGTGTGTTCGGTGTGTTTTGCTTGTGCTCATGCTTGTTCAGCCCTTTTCTTACTCACTCACACAGTCACTTCTTCACTCAATCACTCTCTGGCTCGCCCACAGTCACTCCGCCGGCACACTGACCTTGACCTTTGCACTACTCCACTCAGCGTGTCATGTGAGCGTCTGTCCTCTCTCATATTGATGCGGCCAAACACAGCTGCGTTATATATGTCTGAAGCGCCATAAGACAGTGCTTAACATGTTCTATGCTGAGGGTGTTAATGACATTTTATTTGTGTTTTTCTATTTCTTCCTAGACGAAACAGCAGGTAGTTAACACTGCAGTTTACTTATTATTTCAACAGGAGCCGATGCTTTCATTTTAGATAAGAAATTAAACTCAGCAGGGCTATAACGACCATTATTTTACTCCCAACATGCGTGTCTCCAGACCATTGGTTCCCAATCTAGGATCTGGGCCCATGGGGGGGCATTGAAGATCTCAGGAGGGGCACACGGCTTTCTCTGCTCTGGTGTTGTGAAAATTAGATTTGCACATATTAACTAAAATAATGATAACACAAATGCAGGATCATTTATTTGAAGGTCTGTAAATATGAATCACAAAAAATCACATTTTCCTCCCTCAAAAATATCACACTTATTATTCGTTCGAATGAAATGTGTGAATTTTTTCACAATTGTATCACATTTTTTGTGTGTGGGTCCTGGGGGTGCTCAGCATTTTTTTTTAAATACAAGTAGGCGGGGCCCCAAAGAAAAAGGATGGGAACCACTGAAGTAGTGTACAAATAGCCTGTGCTTGAGGTTAAATTGGAACAGGATCGTCCATATAATAATAATTTAATAATTTATACTTTATTAATCCTGTGAGGGGAAATTCGGTTTTAAACTCTGTTTAATGAACATGAACACACACATCGGCCGAAATACACACCTATAATGAACATGCATCAATGGAGAGGTCTCAGAGTGAGGGGGCTGCCCACAGTAAGCGCTCCAGAGCAGTTTTTTGGGGTTCGGTGCCTTGCTCAAGGGCACCTGAGCAGTGAAGTGGACTGCCTCTGCAGCTAGTCCAATTTCTTGACCTAGTCCGTGCCGGGACTTGAACCGGTGACCCTCCGGTTCCCAACACATGTCCCGACCGACTGAGCTACTGCCATGGAACGCCTACATTTGCACAGCTTCATCTACTTGCGCTTCCTTTTTAAAAACTTGTTTTAACCGTTAGGTTTCATTGATTTAATGCAAGTGAAACTATTTTAGCACTTTGAATTTGCAGAGCTTTAGTGTTTAGAGAAAGGATACCATTTAAGAACTGGCAACACACAGTAATGAACTGCTGTATACACAATGCAATATCTGTTTTATGTTTAATCCCAGACCCAGATGTTTTTTGTTCCTGAGCTCTGAGGTGTATGAGGAGGCTGCATGTAACACCAGAAGGCTGCGGGGGCTCTAATGTGGCCTCCTGTGTATCTGTGAGACGATTTATGACATAATTTATGAGACGATCTGCAGGAGACGCCAGAAACTCTCTGTTCCAATTTGGAGTTACATCACGGTCAAGATGCTTACGAAAAGGTCTGGTTGTGAACAGACGCCGTAAATAGATTTGATCGGGTATGTCCTCGCACAGTGACCTATCAAACACACGGCGCAAGTATTAATAACCTGTGGTGTGATGTATGCCATTTATATCAGCATGTCTGTCTGTCTGTGTTCACACTTCTGGAAGTAACAGTGATTTAGACCGGTGGAGGAGAGATGTGGTTTCTGATGCTGATGGACGACACGCCAACACAGACACCTGCTACCAAAACAAACCAGACACAAAATGTGCCGCATGATATATTGACAGCAGAGTGTACCAGCTGTCAGTCTTTAGAGAACATGGATTGGATGGATCATCAGGGATTTTTGTAATTCACCAATGAAACACTTCTGCAGCTCTTTTAATGAATCAGTTTCTCCCTGTTGCTTGGCCTCATAAAATGAAACAGTAACTGCGTTGTTAGTTTGAACAGTTTTTAAAATATTTTGGTTCTTTGGACACTGCTTCAACATGTCGTCTGATTCACCAGATTTGGCTATCATCATATGTCATATACGTATGAGACATCTTACGTTTATACTGGAGAGTTTTTTTTTTTTCCATCAAACGTGTGGATTCAAAAATGTACATATTTTTAAAATCTGAAGTGTAATTTTCTGAAAAATTGTGTACATTACTATCATATAAACTCTATTTTGGTTCTTTGGGGTGCAGTGTTTTTTAATGACCACTGAATGAAAAAGAAAGCGTCTGAAGACTCTGACATGACGAGGCAGAAAGACATCAACATCTATGAAAACGTTCAGTTTAATGTGAGTAAAACCAAATAGTTGGGCTCCTTTTATGAAGGCTACAGAGGCAACTGTTGCAATGGACGCAGCTTTAACTGTAGATTCCAAAAAAGACAATTTCATTAACGGAAGAAATCAATCATTTTTAAATCAATAAAATGATTGATTCCCTAGGCCTCACCTTAAGACCCCTCCACTCCTGCTCACCTTGACATGGTTCCATTCTTTGAAAACAACCCGCTCACGCTCCATTATCTCTAATGTAGAATTAATTAACAGTGTGGAGTCAGCTTTCAAGGTAAGAAACTGAAAATGTTAAGGTACAATAAATGCAGCTGGACTGATCCGGCAGTTTCTGTTGAAGATTTAATTAACTCAGGTCCAGCCTCAGATCTTACACGGAACTCTGATATGATGAAAGTACTTCTTTTTTTACATTTATTTCTGGGCTCCTTTAAGTCTTTATTGGAGAGACGGGACAGTGGATAGAGCAGGAAACCAGGGAAAGACAGTGTAGAGTGACCCACAGGAGAGCAGCCACAGGTCCAATTTGAGAACAACACGAACTACCCACTAGGCCACAGGTGCCCCAAAATTACGTTTTAATACAGATTTTATACTGTGAGAGGAGAAAAAGAGGCTGTGTGTGAGCCCCGACCAAATTTGTAATTTTACTATATAAACCAAAACATTGCACCAAATACAAAACAGTCTGCACACCTTTCTGTCACACATATTATAATTCAGGGATGAGAAAGGACATTTCATTAAAAAACAAACTAACTCTGGTATTCTAACTGACACTGTCTTTTGTAAATATTTGCACCTGATGAGTGTGCTGCTGCTTTCAAGTGCTGTTGCAAATACCATTAGTGGATAAGCAAATGTACAGCCCTGCAGAGTGGAGCATACAAAAGACCTTTTTCAATGGTAATTGAATTGCAGCGATGTGGTGCAGAGAAGATTTAAAACATGATCTCATGGTTTGTTAGGATGGTGGCCATGCATACAGGGAACAGTGGCCAGTGAATGAAGTACAGCTTCAGTCACAATGCTGATATGCATTTCTTCTTTTTCATTCTGAATCATCAACAATAAGGTCATCTGAGCTTGTTTAACGGCAGTAACTGCAAATGTTACAGGTAAAAAAAAAAGATTTTTTGGGGGGCTTTTTGATTGAGAGACAGGACAGTAGATAACCACAGGTTGGATTCAAACCCAGGCTGCTGGCTTTGAGGAGCCTAGCCTCTGTCAGAGTCAAATGCATCTTTATTGTCAATTTTGCCATACGTACCAGACATACAGTTCTCTCCTAAACACGGTGCAAAGTGCAATAGTATTTAAAAAAAGAAAAGCAAATTAGAATAGAAATACAGATATACACATGATTACACATGATTAAGATAATGTGCTCTCTATGTGGAGACCTCAAACTAACCACTAAACCGCTGCTGTCGTACAGGTTGGAATTATTTTACCTGAATGCAGAAATTAAAATTTTATTTCATCTATTGTGTTTGGAATGTTTCTTCATTTATTTATCCATTTCTTTATTTCTCTTTTTCAATTTTTTATTTGAGTAACTTTAGTTTGTCCAGTGTTGAATACATTTTATTTGATCTATGCAAGTTGTGCTGGTTTTTATTCTTCATAAGAAAAATGAGCGTTGCACATCACAGATTATAAAAAGTGAATGATAATAATAATAATAATAATAATAATAATAATAATAATAATAATAATAATAATAAATGAGTCTTATGTAGCGCTTTTCCAAATACTCAAAGACACTTGATGTCATGTTTGCAACACAGTTTTTTTTACATTTTTTTTATTTGTACCCACTGATAAGTCATTCATCCAGCTGTTTTGGCTTGAGGCATGAAGGTTGATCAGATTTCTTGTTCCTCTTGTTTGTTTATTTTTTTTACCTCAAAAAATGTTCTAAAACGCTCCGGAAAAAACGAAATCCACTTCAGAGGAGGAGTGCTAACAAACAGCAGGGCTCGTCGCATGTACAAGTCATATTTTAAGAGAAACCATAAATAACAGCTCCCTGAAGCACCTGAAGGCAGCATTTAAACGAGAAACACTAGTCTGACCTTCAGCTCCAGCTCCAGCCACTCCTCTTTCTCTCTGTTCACATCCCTGCAGTCCATAACTCACTGACTGCAGCTGCACACTGCCCTGAGACATACACACATGTAGCTTTTCTCTTTTCAGAAGACATGTGTTTGTGCTGCTAGAAACCATTTAAAAAAAACAAAAAAAAACATCCTAACTTAAGGCTTCTGGTTCTTTTCTGTCCTCTGATTGGATAATAGAGAGGTGAATCACAGGACTGGGATGAGCTCACTTTGCCCAAGGCTCCATGTATTCATACATGACGTATATTAATATGTATATATGAAGATTATACACCCACACATGCACACAAAGCCCAGGGTGTTACATACATGTGCTGACTTGACGGTTAACTTACACACAGTTTTTCACATTCACTCTGCCTGTAGCTCCACATTCTTAATGGCTGTAACAGACACACATATGCAAATGCTATGTTGTGCCAACACTTAAAGGGGAGAGGATAGAGCTTTTCGGTTATCTTTGAGTCACGTCAGTTGTCACGTGTGAATGATCTTTTTATATTCTGATGCATTAAGACAGCTCAAAGGTAAGACAATTGGACCAGCTGTGTAGCTATAGGTGTAGATACAAAAGCCTGACAGCCAGATCTGACTATTCAAAGTCAAGTCGTGGAGTTTATATACAGGATTTTACTGTTCCCGATATGTTGATTAATGTGCACTGTCCTAATTCAATAAATTCAATAAATAAAAGTCCAGACATGGAGTTTAGTTGTGCTTTTCTTGTTGCTTATCTTATATCTGATAAGAGTTCAATTCTTAAACATGTTCAATAATCAGCAAGAGGTGGACAAAACATGACCAAAAAGTAAATAATAGTTATATTATATGAACTAATCGGCACAACAGAGACTGTGCTGAGTTCTCCCTGTAACAGACTTATGAGACATGCAGTATTGGCCCATCAGAAAGCATGACGTAGAGAGGTAAAAGGTGCTTTGCATGAACTCATCAGTTAGTTAGGTGTGGTCTTAAGAAAGAATACATTGACATGCCAACAGATTGAAGACTGCTGACATCCCATTAAGACAATGGCTCTTTGTACAGTATGTAAATACTGCCGCCAGGAGGCTCGCAATCAAAACAATAACACAAAGATGACGTCGAGGCTGGCGGGGGAATCATGGGAGCTCTTTCTGCTACCCCCACCCACCCTCCATGAACACAAACTCAGAGTTGACCTGAGGAAGAGAATATGTTTGCCAACGATGTATCCAAGAATAATTTACATGTCGTGTTTATCACAGCAGGAAATACAGCAACACTATGGGAGCTTTCAGTTAGCAGCTCCCACTTCCTTATGCAGCGGTCTTTGACGTAACATCAGGTGTTTCCTTGGCAACAATAAACATGTTGTGTCTGTCATGGTGGCTCATCATGGCGGCTCTGTCATGAAATTAAGGATTTCTTTGGCTTTGATAACTGTTGGAAATTTTTGAGGTAATGTAAGTACTCAACAAAAAAAGAATATATAACATAGGTTAAGTACATTTTTAATGATTTAGATATTTTAATGATTTGTGTTCCGATATTGTCGGCTGGCCGATTAATCGGAGGCTCTACAATAAACAATATCACTTCTGCAACTTTTGGAGCTTATTTCTGCCACTATTATAAAAAAAACAACGGTGCTATATAAAGCAACAGACATGAATGATTATTTGTGCAGCACTGCTACAACTTCAGCTGGACTTCCTCCTCAGCATAAATACTCAGTGGGGTCTGGACTTCATCTTGGGTCCATCTGTTGTATGCTTTCTACTGTTACTACATTAAGAAGGGGGTGTTTCTGTACTGTAAGTGAGATAACACAAGTAACTAGAGAGATGCTCAAGACAAACAGGAATAGCAGTAAAAGTCCCCCCCCCCCCCCCCCCCCCCCCCCCATCTGTATGACTATAATAAATACATTTACCTGGACTTGTCAGGTGTGTGACTTTTAATAAGTGTGAAGACATATTTTTGACCAGAAATTAGAGAAATACACTTACTGATATTTGAGGTTTTTTTTGCATTGTATTCCCTGGTTAGATAGAGAGAGAGAGAGAGAGAGAGAGAGAGAGAGAGAGAGTCATTTGTTGCTGCAGTGGTTTCCCCCATTAATACTGGCACCAATGAGATACATTGTTAAGGTCATTGCAGTGTGTGAAATGGAGAGAAAAATACTATATGCTATACACACAAACACTAAAAAGCCATTGTGTGCAAAAGCAGTTGATGGAAAAGCTCAGTGATTCACATTTAATTTAGCCAAAAGTTCACAGAATTTTAATGGAGCTATGGAGCTGGAACTAGTAAACAGATCTGAATTTGTCACATCAGATCAAACTCTCTCTCTCTCTTACTGTCTGTCTCGCTAATATGATTGTCTACGTCGTCTCAGTAAATGTTTCATTCATGTTTTGACTCTCTCTCTCTCTCTATCTCTCTCTCTGGGGTCTCATTGGGTGCTGTTCCCTCACGATAAACAGAGATGATGATGCAATGGAAATCACACCCAAACAACATTATATTCCCATTCCTAGTAGCTCCAGTGATCCGTTTATAGACATGGCTCTCTCTGCTGTTTGCAGTGTGCAGACAAGGATGCTGATGTTTAGTATTGTGCATTTGTTATTAAAGAATATGAAAGAATAATGAGCTGAATAAAAAACAATTCACGGTGATTCTCCTGTAATTTAAAATTTATCAAGACTGCAACAACCCAGTGCAGTTAGCATTTAGCCCGCCCATAAACAGCCCCTGTTTTATTGGTCAATTCCACGAAACAAATGTGATCAATCAAAGTAGAATAAAAGCTAATATCAGCCTCATGTATTAACCTCTCAATAAAGCTGTCAAGACGCATTACACAGTGTTACACACAGCAGCGCAGACAGAATACATCCTCTATCGATGGGTATTATAGAAAGCCATGTCTTGTTTGTAGTTATCAATCAGTGGCGTGACCCATTTCATAGACGGGTCATGTGTTCATCGATCAGTGGGGGAACGGGGGAGGGGGGGGTTCAACCCCAGCCGTGTCAAGGCTAGGGGGTCGATGACTCTGAACTATTTTGTAGAGGCTGAGGGGAGCTAAGCCAAGTTAAAACTCTGTCTTGTTCCGTTTTGGGCTGTTTGAACTATCTTTGTTGGTAAGCTCTGTGATCTGTGCACATATACAGTATGTGAGTCAAAAGTTGATGAATCATGAAGAGCCTCGTAGATTTGCTTCACCCCCATGACCTAATCTATTACAAGGAGTGGATATTAGCTGTAAAAAATATTTTGAAGATGGAAATAAGTACATGTCACATTTAATTATTTCTTTAGCTAATGGTTGTTCAACCTATGAAGACAAAACACATCCAACCACCAAAAGACCAGCAGATACCAATACGACAGTCCAATATAAGAAACATGTCATGATTTGGTCTTTTTAGTTTTGTTTTTCAGTGTTTAGTGTTTCTTCATGTTCTAGTGTGTTTTGTTCATTCTTGAGTTCTGTGTGTTTTTATGATGATTTAGTTTGTAGTTGTCCTCTGTGTTTCTTGTATTCCTGTCTGTGTGTTTCCCAGTGTGATTGCCCTGATTGTCCTCACCTGTGTCTGATTACCCTATGTCTATTTAGTCTCTGTGTTTCTTCCCCTCTGTGTCAGTTCATTGTATGTTGTAAGTTGCTAGTGTTGTTTGTCGTATGTTGGCGTGTCAGTGTTTCTCAGTGCTTGTAAATTTTTGGGTTTTCTCAGTTTGGACATTTTGATAGAAAGTTTTAGTTTTTGCCTTTTTTGTTTAATTAAATATTTTTGGTTTCCGCACTTGGGTCCACCTCCCTTGTTTTACACACCGAACCGTAACAAAACATGCAACACATCGCCCAGTATTCATCCGTTCCTGACAGAAATGGATCCTCAAACGTCCCCTGCATGACAAAAAATGTAAGGGATTAAATACACAATTATTTCCTGTGTTGTTCTATGAACCTTTAATGCTTTCTCATCCAAGGTTGGCATTTTTGATGGTTTATTACAACCCGCTTTGTCTTCCCATACAAATTCTTTATAATAGCATCTGTTGAGCGTCCTTTATAATGTTGGTTTTCTATTTCTCTGACGTGCTGTTACAATAAAAAAGTATCAGATGCTCTAGCTATAGCTATCAAATTGACCCCCAAATTGGCTGAATGGTACCATGGGTTAGGAAAACGTCTTGCTTGGGGTTGCTCGGGATGCAAGACCTGACGTAAAAAGGACACACCAATACGGTGGACCATTGGATGGATACACAGTATAAACAAAAGATCAGAGCAGAAGATACTGACCAGCAGAAAAGAGTGTGAGGATGCCAGACAATTGGACTGGTAGTGCACTGGTTGCAGGATACAAAAACATCATTACCCCCGACCATTTACTTGCTGTGAATTTTTACAAGGGGGCTGGTTGGAAAAGATCAGAGAGAAAATGTGACTGTTCGTGTTCGGACCTGCAGCTCACCCCAAATATTTTCGGACCTTTTCAGGATTTTTGGATTTGTTAGAATAGGGCTTACGGGTGTTTCGCAGCTAGTGGCCCTGACGAAAAGACAGAAATATCACAGCTACGTCCCTCCTGTCCTCCGATATTCTTTGCCTCACACTGTCCTCAATGTCCATCTCCTCAACCTCTTACTTTAATTTTCTTCTCCAATCTCTTCTTTACTTTCTACACTTAATATTCCTCCCATTTTTCTCTGTATCTTTTTCCTCTACCTCACATCCCCTTTCTTCTCCTTCACCAACTCCTGTTTCCATCATTTCCTCCCCCTTCTAACTTTTATCCCTCTGTCCTCCTCCTTGTTCTCTGCTCAGTATCGTCTGCCTCATTATAAACTCATCTTCATTCATCTTTTCTGTTCTTCCTCCTCTTTTTGTCCCCCCTTCCCCCTAATCTTTCACTGTTTTTTCTTCTCATTTTTCTTTAATCCTTACATTGTCTTTCATCCTTTACTCATTTCCCCCTTACTCACCTGTCTCTCTGAGAGCTGTAACTCCACCCCTCTCCTCCCCCCTTCTTTCTTACAACGTCCAACATCCTCCTCTTTCCTCATACATCTTTGTCTATGTGTCCTACACAGATGACAAACTGAGGTGCAAGAGTTCAGTGTTTTTATACTTCCTCATTTATATGCTCTCTCACTGAGGACTTTGTAATTTCTGATAAAGAGCAGAGCTTTTCAGTTCCCTTCGCACTATCTTAAAATTCAACAACTTCCACTGCACACTCCTTTTTCTAATCACCTTTTGTTCCACCTTTTCATTAACTCAGCACTTTAGTTCTCTCACACTCAACACTACCAAGTAGCTGGGGAAAAGAGCTGCACAGCAGAACAGATTCCTGTGTCTGATTTATTGTTAGTTTTCTTTAAATGAATCTACCTTTCCTCCTCTACTCTGCTATCCAGTTAAGAATGCATTTGTCAATAGAGCTGTCAATCATGATGTTAAATCTGTTTTTTTTTATATCAAATAATTGATTACAAAGATTAAACTTGGACATAAATCATCGTCATAATAAATAAACATAAACAACAGACTTTGGGTTTGCTAAAAAATGTGTTTACATGCATTTTATCTTTGTCGTTTGACCCATGACCCATTTGTTATCATTGAGGAGGCGGGGCTTAATATACTACCCTGCAGTCAAGCAGGGGGAGCTCTAAATATTCTGTCTTCACTCAAAGGCAGCTGCTGCTCTGTCCATCTTAATAATACAGTCTATGATTTGGACCTGAAAAACTGCACTTCCACACGTGGCGACTAGAGGTTGTCTCCAAAAGAGTGTCAATCCCGATAAAGTCTCATGTTAAAATGCCTTTTTTTTTTGGATGACTGCAGAAAGATATAATCAGGAGAATTCACCTCGAGTAAGTGGGAGGGGTTTTTGACGTTTATTTCCTGCGATCAGTGCACTGTATTCACACGACTGGTAAGATCTCCATGTACATAATTAAGGATTAGGATTTCCGTTCGCCAGAATGTTCTTCTCCGCTCTTTTGTTGAGCGGAGAAGAACTCCTCGGCTCCTGCTGACAACCAGATCAGGAGGATATCAGGGGCAGTCCTCCTGAAATTCTCTGGAAATGTTCAGGAGTGCATAAGTGAAAATAGCTAATATTGAAGCAAAATGCTCCGCTATTCAAGACTTTCTCCTGTACTATATTTAGCCCTTCATATTACTAGTGACCTATGAAACATTGCAAACATCAGTCACTTTTGCGATGATCAACAATGTCCTGCAGCCATACAGTTTGAAGCCTCTGCAGTAGGCTGTGAGTGTACTGATGCCACAAATCTGATTCACTTGAATATCCTTTATTCAAGTTCAAAACATAAAAAAAAATGACCAGAACTGGGAGTTCAGTTGTCATGCACCAGCAGCAAAGAAACAACCAACTGTCTATATTTACTCTGGCAGCCTCTCTATCTTTAGGCCAGCATTTTTCAAGCTTCCATGAGCAGATTTGCAGATCTTGGATCACCAGGCACGCCTCGCCTTGCTATCTCATTCTCTGCTACCTGGGAGATAAAAGCTGACTGCAAAATCTGTCCTCGTGTGAGGTGCTGTTGTAAAAAGCCATCCTAAAAACGACATGATTCCCTTAACCTTCCCGCTTGATTTCCATTAAGAGGAACCAAAAGGGTTTTCTGTGAAAAGTAGGACACAGGAGTGCATGCCCCTCCTTTGAAATCTAAACAGCAGAGAGAGAGAAACGGTGCACTTCTGTCAGAGAAGATAAGCCTGCATATTAACTAGATGTTGTGCAGCAAATCAAAATATGAATCCAAAAACAGGATAAGTTTCTTATGTGTTTTGGAAAAGCAAAACTCAAGTGTTGTTCTTGTGACATATCAGTTTCATGATGGTTTACAGCCTGCTGCTAAAGTATGCCATTTAGCGTAAAAGACTTGACATCATCTTTACTTACCATTTATGAAGGCTGTGACTGGTATGATGTCCAATTAAGAGATATTTTATAGTAAGGTAGACTATCCAATCATCATAAGAGAAAGATTCAGTTTGTGTTGGTTGTGGTATATTATCTCTGCTTGCCTCTTAGATCAGCAATGGATCAAAGATGACGAGGTCTCCATTATCAGGGGTTAATGGACAAAAAGGAGTCCATTATTTCCTGATTATGAGAACCTTGAAAGGCATTATCCTACTTGTATCATGGTCGACCTTTACAGACAATAAACAAAACCATTAATCTATGTTTTTATGCATTGTGCAATTCAACTCTGAACCTTTCCACAAGCCAGCCGTCTATGTTCAACGTAAAGCCTGAGGTTGTAGGTTTCAGCTTATTTAAATACCTTTATTCTTTTTCTTTTTTTTAAAAGCATCATTTCGTAATGACACACAAGCACACAATTAAGACAGCCAACACAACACAGCGAGCGACACTTCTCAGGATCAATTGATTTTTAAAAACAAACAAGCAGGAGAAAACAGATCTTGTTAAGGAAGCATTTGCAAGATCCAATTGAATTGGCCTAACTACATTTTAAATGCCCGAGGCGGGATCGGATAATCTAATTGAAAATCTGTTGTTAAGTTGTTCCAGGCAACAAGGGGGGGGGGGGGGGGGGGAGTTCGCATAAGGGACTGTTAAGCCTTAAGGACAGTCAGTTAAAGGCTGTCATTCAAGCCCAACAATGATTACTAGTATTCAGTAAGAAGATAAAACAAAGGTAGACCAATAATAGACCTGTGATGTGGTAAGGCCAAAGACCACTGGACTCTCCACTTTGATTTGAAACTGCAGTGAAGTGTTGTGAGTGGATGTAGAATCAGAGCAGGCTGATCTGTAGCAAGGACCAATCACCAACTGATTTTCAATAAAGGGAGGTGCCTGTCCCAAAAAAGGACTTCCATGAATTCTAGTTCCTTGTATCCACAGTAATGTGTCCTCATTGATTCCTCCTCGGTCCTCACTCTAAATAAGCACTTTCATTATGGCTGTGCAATACCTTTCCGAGGTCAAGTAAAAAGTAATCAAACAAAGGTATTTTGCATTTACACTCCATTTAAAAAAAAAACAGACCAGTCGACCAATGTTCAGAAGAGCAACTCTCAGCACATGGTCAGCATGTTTTTTGTAGGCTATATGATGGGTACCAGATTTCAACTCTCGCCACTAGAGACAAGGAGACACTACGCTTCTGGAAGGAAGGATAACACACTTGAATCTGACACCTTGGACCAAAAGATGGGCCGCCATTCTCTCCAATAAACAGGTCACTCACATCAGATCCACTCCTGAGCCCTTAGCTCCAGCGTAACAAAGCTCTGCTGTCCCTGTAATATTGGAGTTCCAGTGTGTGATTTCTCATAAAACTACAGCGATGCTGAGGTAAAGAAGAAGGACATGCAGAACAAATAGCACAAGCCTCACTTACAGGCACACATGCACAGCATTGTTCTGTCCTGCTGTCTCTGGCATTTTAAAAGCCTCTGTAACACGTATGTTACGAGTTATACTTCCAATGACAGCTCAGTGACAAAATGACCATGCCCCACTGTTGTCCCTCAGTGTTTTACATCGCAGACGCAATGTAAAAGAGGCTCGCAGTTAAAGAGGCTCACATTCTCAACTTGACGCGAAACATTCAAAACAACACCAAAGAATACAGGTATCTAACAAATAACCAAAATACAACAACATGCCAACTTCCTGTCCTATTAAACCAAACACCATATGTGGAGGAATCTCGAAAGCCATGAGCTATCAGCTAAGGACATCATAACGTCATATCCTCTGGAGCAAAGGTCTCATGTTATGACTTGTAACTTTTTCATGTGTACTGTTCATTGTTTACAGTCCAAGAAGTTATTTAAGAAATACAAAAAAAGAAGTTGGAGTTCAGCGACAATGTCTATGAGAGGATTGTGAGCTGCGCAGATGTCTGTTTGTAGCTGTATGAAAGCTAAATTATATTTAGAAAATAGCTGAAAGGTCCTGGGAATCATCTTATTTTGCTCTCAACACAGATAAGGCAAAAGCTCACAGATGTGCAAGTGAACACTGCTCAGACTACTCCAAAAATGTTCTACCTCAAACTACAAATTCTGCATTCATACACAGAATCAGTTAATACAGTTTAGACAAGGGGCAACAGCCATCGCTGCCCCCTCCCTCTGGAAATCTGCCTACAATTACATCAGAGACTGCACAAATCTGTCCAGACTCAATCCCATTTGAAATCTTCTCAGAACTGTTTCTAATGTGTGATCAATTATTGCATTTTTATTCCCAGGCGCATTGGTTTCTCTGACTATTTTAACTTGTTACTGTGTCTTTGAGTACCCTGAGAAAGGCTCTATAAGTAGTATCTCTTGTTATTGTTTATGTCTTTCTGTGGCTTGCCTTGTCTTTATCAAGTACAGAGTGACCAAAAAGTATACAACCAAGGTCTGTACCAGCATCTTATCATTGTTCAGTGCTCTGTACACGATGAATCCTACATCTACATCAGTTCAGGCTGACATGTGTGGACAGGGATATGAACATTTATGTACCGGGGGAGGCCGTTGTTTAGGAAAGATTTATCTTCTTGGGCTTGAAGAACTAGGATCACAAGGTCAGCCTCCCCTGTTGGTTTTTAGCTGACTCAACTACCAGGACTATCAGGACTGGGACTTGAAGCACTTTTGATTTGAGATACTAATATGAACAAGATGATATTCCCGAAGGACCTGACTTTGCCAACCTGCTTTACTGATTGTCAATCAAATCTGTGCCTGTACAAGATATCCTCTGACAACGGTCTGTATGATACCTTACGAAAACGTATACAATATAGCAGCTATCTAATGTATTTCATGCTTTAGTGTTGGGTAAAAAAATAAGGCTGTATGTTGAAATATCTTGAAAAAGAGTACTACATTACCACTGGATTTCATTTTGCAGAGGGGAAACATTTCTATCATATGCAAACTGCATCACATACAAGCACACATACACACAGAGTTGTGAGGCATGGTCTCAGATGTGCAAGGTACGTCTAGGTTGATGAACAGCAAGTGATACATCAGTAACAGATGTGCAGAATACAGCATGTAGAGATTATGCTAGGCTCCATGTGCAGATTAGCATGATATCTAGCTCCTCTTAATCTGGGCTGTGTTTGTAAACTGCATTTATATCAGGCCAAGCAATTGGAGGTCAGATTGTGGAACATGTTTTTCAAAAACCATGCCTTTAACTGTCCAACATTTAAGAAATTGGGCCTGTACTTATGAAACCTGGTTTTAAGATGGTGCCTACACCTTTAAATTGGCCGGTTTTTGAGGAAAGAGTCCTCTCTCTGATAACGAAACTTTAATGTCTGGATCCCGAGCCGCCAAACTCCAAAGTAAATTACCATGGAGAGTTCTTAGAGATTCTCAAGGTTAATCAAGGGGACTCTGAAGTCATTAAAAGCAAATCTGAACCCGAGCTGAAAGTGGAGACGACAGTTAACTTTGTTATTGCGTCAGGGGACGCAGCTGTTGTGATTTGAACCCATGATTTTACCTTCAGACAACTTTTCTCAGTCCAGGGAAGGGCTACCTGTTACTCTGATATCCAAGGCTCTCTTAACAGTCTGTTTAGTTTATTATGTGCACCAGTCATCAGTGTACTCTGAGTTAGTGCTCAAATCACAAACATCAAGAAAACTCTGATTTGCTGTTGTACATTTGGGAAGACAGGGAGGAAAAACGGCTGATTTAACTCAGAATATATGCACTTGCATGGGGCTAACTTTTTCATTTAATCTTTTAAATGACTTGACGTTTTATTTCCCACACTAACCTTGGTGTTCTTTGGCATGTGTACAAGATGGATATGATGTAGGATCCGACCCCAGGTGGAGTTATTGATTATTCTGCTGCATGTCCGTATGTTCCCCTATATACCTTTGCTTTCTCTATAGATTTATGACTATCTGTTCACTTCAGTAGAAACACTTGCAATTTATGGCAGTTATTTACGGCTGAATAAATAAATGAGTAAAAAGATAAACATGTCAACAGTAAGATCCAAACACATGACTCCTCTTGAAGACCAGAAGCCCTGTTTTATGCAGATGGATTAACTCTGAGCCTGGTGATGTAAATCAAAGCATGTCTGCACAGGATGTCACCGCATCATCCTCGCTGTCGATTCAGTCACAGTGTAGATCCCCTTCAGGCAATTTTATCTCTTAAAAGCATTAATTAGACTAGACTTTTTAACAAGATCTCTCAATCAATAAAACAAGACTTATTTCTCCATGTTTGCACCTCCTCCTTCTGTAAGCCGAAGGTTTGATCATCGATGTAGACATATTAGACTTCAGTCATTGCAGTGCTCAAGTACAGTTTATTGAAACTGGATGGCTGTCCCCACAGGTGCTTATGGTATTAAAAGAAACATCATAATTTAAGAAAAAAATGTAAAACTATGATATTGCACTTATTGCACACAGACCATGTTTATTGCAATGTATTACAATACAATGTAATCATATATCATACCGTGAGACACATTGAAGGCGTATGACTGGTGTAGTGTAACCTGTAAGATTAAGATTTACTTTATTGATCCCCACAAGGGGAAATTTCAGTTTTTACACTCTGTAAGTCACGAACACAAAGGCTGAAATATACACACACATGCAGGAACAGGATCCTATGGACATGCACTAATGGAGAGATGTCAGAGTGACGGAGCAGCCCACAGCGGGCGCTCCTGGGGAGGGGGTTCAGTGCCTTGCTCAAGGGCACCTCGGCAGTGCTCAGGAGGTGATCTGGCACCTCTCCAGCTACCAGACCAACTTCCATATTTGGTCCGCACCGGGACTTGAACCGGCGATCCTCCGGTTCCCAACCCAAATCTCTACAGACTCTACTGACTGAGCTACTGCCTGTAATGGTAACAGTCAAGGGTTTTATTTCAAAACATTGCTTAATTGAATGTATGCAGCAGGCAAGTGAAACAAGTGGTCTCTGGAGACATACTCCAGCTGTCCACTTGTGATCAGATCTCCACATGATGATACCAGGTGTAATAAGGGTCATAGTCTAGCTTCATTTCATGGCACGGTTTCTTTCTAATTAGCAGCAAATGACCGGTAAGGAAGTGAAACTTGGTTTAATAAAGACCAAATAAATGAGCTCTTTTGTGTGGTTATTACAAAGGCTATGCCCTTTATAATAAAGCGGGAAATTAATATTATTCTAGCCAGCCATTAAGTTGAGATATCTACATCTAATTATGCAGACAGTAGAAGACTGCGGCATATTTTCAATCAGATATGGTTTGTGTTTGGTTTCTAATTAGTCTTTGATTTTATAAAATGGTTTCTAATGGTGTATCCGGATATTCTATAAAGCTTCTAATTAAAGTATAATATGGTATAACAGTGTATTCTTTTTCTAATTACAGCATACTTGAGGTGTTTGTTAAACTGTATCATTGTATCGTAAAATAAAGAGTTGGTACAACACACTGGTAAAATCACTGTATTTATTGTTAAAAACACTGTTTAAAATGTATTTTCTAAAACATATTCTGCCTTTTTTGGTCTGTTGGGTCCGTCTGCCCCAAAACATGTGTCATGTTAAATAAAATAAAATAAAATAATAAAATACTAAAAGTGTTCTTGTTGTTGTGCCTTTTTGTGTTAACCCGGTGTGAAAAAATAATAATTAAAAAAAACACTCTTAACTCTGCAGCACTCATCATCTCTGTTGAGGCTCATGGCAGAGTAGTGTTTACATTCAACACAATGATTAGACTACACAGTAACATCTGTCAGCCCTCACTCACACACACACACACACACACACACACACACACACACACACACTTCCACTCTATTCACAGCCTTCCTGCTCCTGCCCTTTAAACTTGGTATGTCACTTTTGCCAACATAACATTATGTAGTAAATCAATCGTATATGTGTGCATCTATTAACCCAGATTGGTGGGTATCGATGTAAACATACACAAACACACTCACGCACGCATGCATACATACAGAGCCAAAGAGGATGCAAACACTTATGTTTTAAAGACCTGGACATAAGCATAGACACACACACACACACACACACACACACACACTTTCTTGCGTGCACCAATGTTTCTCAGATCAGTTGTGAAAAACACCTGCCTTTGTCTTGCAATGTCTCTCGCCCTCGCTCTCTCTCTCTCTCTCTTTTTCCATCTGCCACTACATGACACAGAGGCTTAGCATGCATTGTATTTAACCTAGTCATCGGAGGGTGTACGAGTGTGCGTGAGCTATTCATCCTCGACTAAACACACGGCAGGAAGAGAGACAGATGGAAAGTGAGAGATAGAAATATCTATGCAGATTTAAAGAGGCGGTGATAATGTGAATGAGGGAGATTAAAAAATGTCAGGAAGTGAGCGATTAAAGAGAAATGTTTACGTTCATTACATCACACTGATGAGAAGTTAAATCAGTCGTGTGGATTATGGTGCAGCAAACTCTTGGGCACCATAACATCTTCTACTGACAATGAATAATCCTATAACTTGTCAGGGAATAGTGTGAACAGCCAGACAAAGAGTCCAAAACATTTGGACTTCTAATACAGTAAAAGACAAAGTTAACAAACAAAGATCAGGCTAACTCTGTAGATTTCTGCTGAACTGAACAGTTTGCAAGTTTTACAGGCATTTGCCCCCTTGCAAAGCCCTAATGTCCAAACTCAAATGTGTTCAAAATTGTTTTTAAAACTTGAAGTGGAGATGGCTGCCCTGATCACCTGGTAGATTGTAGCAATGGGGTTACAGTAAATTCCAACACTCGCTCTTTGATGCACAAAATACCCTCCCTTTCTTCTTACCTTTCCTGTCCAACATAATTTATCCAAGCACCTTTGTACTGTCATATATATTAACTTATGTATATATGCATATACTTAGCAGCTATATGTGTAAATGCAGTTGTTACCTTCTCATTGTTGGGTCTTTCATTAGCCCTTTACAGAGTGGAGTTCAACAATAGCGCCGTTAGGCCACCATTTCGCCTTTTGCTCTTAAACATTGTATCTGCAATCGAGCAACATTGGTGTCCCTGTTTGTAGTTTCAAATTGTGTTTCAGTGTTGTGGAACTGCAAGAGAGTATCTGACCGCCATGTTGTGACGCATTTCCTACCAACACAGGATAGAACCATAGACTGTAAATATTAATGGAAGAAGCCCGAGTGAATCTGTAATGGCAGGGGGCTCTGGAGGATCATCGGCTGCCGCCGCCATGCTTGTCTCAACCTAATGACAGGCTTAGAGCTGGAGCTGAGGCAGGTTTTAAGCCTCTTGACGAACCATTACATCGCTCCCACCTGTCAACGCGCCTAACTATGGATAACACTCGTTTTCAAAATCAAAACAGAGCCGTTTAAAAAAAAAATCATCCCCCGTACAGTTTGTGCCAGTGATGACAATAACTAATCAGACCTATTTTCGTTTATTATAACCAGGCTGTAAACATGTTAATTTATTCTGTAAAAACTGTTTTTTTGCATGTGTTGTGTATGTGACTTCCTATGTTCCTGAAGCCAGCCTCAAGTGGACACTCGATGAACTGCAGGATTTTGCACTTCTGCATTGGCTTCATTTTTCAAGACCGGAGGTTGCTGCTTGAATAGAACCAATCACAAGATAGAAGGTGTGGCATAAATGTTGGGATTAATTTGATTTGTTTGGTAGCTTCGACAAAGCTTTTAAATTTGTTGAAAATGAGTAAAAGTCCCTGAGTGCAGGATGAGTCATTAGACATTTGAAACGCTTCACAGGAAGAGACGATTTCAGTTAATTTGATGTAAACTCAGATAATGCTTCATTGAAATATATTCAGCAGATAATGGCAGATAAATGAACGTTTAACACAGGAACGCTGGATTAAAACTGGAAAAAAAATATTTTTCAATTCATGGGGACTTCAAACATAAAGCTGACTCTTGATTCAGAAACACAAGGAGAGAGAGATGCAGAGTGTGTGTTGGCGGGTCACAATCACAGCAAAAGCGACACAGTCACACAGAGATGGAGAGAGAGAGAGAGAGAGAGAGAGAGAGCTAGGCATTGGGTTACAGAGACGCTGCCTCCTGATTGGCTGAGAGGACCTCTTGTATCTAAGTGGAAGGAGCAAGAGCAAAGGAAAGAGAGAGAGAGAGTTGACACAGCCGGCGACACGTGCTGCTCTGTCACATGACTCAGTACTCTCTCTCTCTTTCACTCTCCCTGTGTCTTTTAATGCTCATTCGCTCGCAGGGATCTGTTTCTCTGCTGATGCTCTGGTCTTTCTCTCCATGTTCTTTTTCTTAAACATGTTATTTTTCCGCTATCTCATCACATATGTCTTTGCCCCTGCTTTACACACACATATCCCCCTCTCCTGTCTTTCACCTTTTCTTTCTCAGTTCACACCCTCTTATCCTCCCTTTCTTTCTCTCTGTCTTGTGTGCCCACTCTGTCCTTTCTCTCCCTCTGTTATCTCCTAATTCCCCGTCTCTCCGCAGCTTTCCCACCCATCTCCGTCTTCTCTCGTTTCTTCTCTTCTCAAGAGTCTGCTTTCTCTCTCTATTTGTTCCTGTTTTTAATGTTTTGTTTTGAATTTAATTGACATGATTTGCATTCTTGAGAACAGAATATCCCCAGCCACATGGTATGAAAAAACAACTGTTAATCAAAGTAGAACATTAATGAGTATTCTGGCGGTGTCTTACAACAAATATATCCTTGAATCTCCCGTAACATTCCTTCTTTCTCTCTATCAAAATGCAAATGTAATTTTCAATCTCTCCTCGTCTTTGCTTTTCATTTCTATCAGTTTTTTCCTTCCATGGCTGCCTCTGCTTTTATTTGTACTAACCATACTTTTTTTTTCCTCCTGTGTATCTATCGTTCTGTTCTCCCATCCCTCTCTCTCTCTCTCTGTAAGTGTCACTCATCCAGGTTCAGCTCTTCAGTCTGGTTGGCAGTTCAGTTTGTTGAGCCTCTCCTCTGTGGCCCTGCTGACAAACTAAGCACTCTTCACTGCCAGCCCACTTGCACACACACAAACACACATTAAAACACTCATCCAATAGAAAAAGAGGATGAGGAAAACACAACGTATTTCTTGAATACGCTTTACAGTAATACACGAAGGGTGCGATTTGCTAAGTATGGATCGAGGCCGCTGATAGCTCCAAAAAACGGTGCATTATTTTCTCCCGATATGTGCTGTGTCACAAAGAATACAGGTTGAATGATATTCAGGTGCAAACACGCCCAAAAAGTAGTCCTGCTCCGCGAAGAAATGCCAAAGGAATATTTAAGACTTTATAACCAGATATTCAAGTCATACAGAGGCATAATTGTTTTCCTGATGACGGGAAAATTT